>NC_040080.1:1500000-1639998 GCF_003369695.1 Bos indicus x Bos taurus | reverse complement strand
CCCCCCCCAACCCCTCCCCCGGTCCTGTCCCCCTCTCAGCCCCTTCCCAGGTCCTGTCCCTTCCCCAGCCCCCTCCCTGGTCCTGTCCCCCCCTCAGCCCCCTCCCAGGTCCTGTCCCTTCCCCAGCCCCCTCCCTGGTCCTGTCCCCCCTCAGCCCCCTCCCAGGTCCTGTCCCTTCCCCAGCCCCCTCCCTGGTCCTGTCCCCCCCTCAGCCCCCTCCAGGTCCTGTCCCCTTCCCCAGCCCCCTCCCTGGTCCTGTTCCCCCTCAGCCCCCTCCCCCTCATCCTGTCCCCTCCCCCCCAACACCCTCCCCCGGTCCTGTCCCCCCCCTCAGCCCCCTCCCAGCCTGTTTCTCCTGGACTTTGCACAAGGGGGTCCCTGCCCATTGGTGACCAAATAGCAGGACCTCACGGAGCTCAGGTTTTCAGCCAGATCTTGCAGACGCCCACCCCCACCCAGGCAAGCTGCCTCCTGCCTAGCTGGCCTCTCCATTCAGTTTGTTGGGAATGGAAAATCCTGACCTCTGGCCCCTGCTCCATCTGGCAGACTGCCCTGGTCAGCGGTCCAAGCCTGTGGGAATCACAGGAAGATAAAGGATGGCCTTTAGGGGCTGGACACCCCACCTCTGGCATTGGACGGTTCATTCATTCCTCTTGGAAGGGGCGGCTCCGGGCTCTGAATGTGCCCTCGGGCCAGCGCATGCCACCCCCAATCCCATAATTGGTTGCTAATCGCTGTGTACTTCTCGGGGTGGTCTTCTTTGATTGTGGCTTTTTTTGATAAATAAATGCAGTATTGGTTACAGTCCGTTACGAAGAGCAGTGTTGCCTTGCACGGGGCGTCATGATTCGGCACGCGGAGACGTCTGAAGCTATCTTTAAGGGAGGGTCTTGCTGGAGGAGGGTTCCGTGGAGGAGGGTTCCGTGGAGGAGGGTTCCATGGACAGGCCACTTAGAAGCTGCTGGGAGACCCGTCTAGTGTGCCTGTGACAAATGGACCTGAGTGAGCTCTGTTCACCTTATGTGGCCAAACCCGTGGCCACTGTCAGCTCGGATCCAGAAGAGTGCTGGCTGAAGGCAGCCCCCTGTTCCCGTCTAGCCCTGCAGAGGAAACTTGAGGGGCGAGAAGGGAGGGCAGTCTGCTGGGGACGGCCAGGGCAGAGCGGCGCCGTGGTCAAAGCTCCCGGCAGGACAGAGCTGCTTCGGAGCCACTGGGTGACGACCATGCAGACTTGCCAGCTCATCAGGAGTAGAGACTGTGGGGTCAGGGCATTTTGTCACGGTCCTGACGGCAAGGAGGCACCTCCCGTGTTGAGTGAGGGAGGTTTTTCGTGATGCAGACGGTGATTAACAGCAGCTTCTCCGCAGCGGGCTTTACGGGCCTCTGGTGACTGTCCTGGGTCATAAATACAACAGGAAATCACCATTTCCAGAGGCTGGGACAGCCGGTCCTGACTTATCTGTGCCGATGAAAACCCTAAACCCCAGGGAGTCAGACTGTCATCACACATTACCTGTGAATTAGGGGCCCGGGGAACATCGCCTGCAGGTGTCCAGTAGGAAACGCTGGACAGCTTCCGTGTTCCAGGGATGCGGTGAGCCTGGGACGACCAGAGCCCGCTATTCGGTCACACTGCTTACACCCCGAGGTTGATATGCCTGTGATGCAGAAGCTGGGGGAGCCACAGCCTTGGTGGCGGTGACCACGACCAAGCCCTCCCCAGCTGAGCTCCCCGAGGAATGAGCCGAGTGGGAGGAGACTCAGCAGGGAGGTGGGCCCTGACCTCGAGCTCCTCCCCGCCACCACCGCTGCAAGACCACCGTCTTGTCCCAAACTGGAGACCAGAGCACCCAGGGCCCCTCTGGCAAGGTCGCCTTTCTCTTCTCCCGGACCTGAGGTGCTCTGCTGAGAAACACAGAAATCTGCAGCTGGACGGGGCGGGGGTTGCCGGGCTTGGGACCACAGCGGGCGGGAGCTCCACACCTGCAGGGGTCTCAGAATGTCCAGTCCACCCGAACCGGGGGCACGAGGACTCCGGGGTCTCTGCTGACTCTGCTGTCGGGGCAAAGTGGCGTCCAGGAGGACCTGCTGTCCATGGGATGACCCTGCAGCACACCCCACACGAGCAGGCGTGTTTGTCAGGGAATCACTCAGGCCTCCAAGCCCCGTGAGACCCACAAGTACCCTGGACATAAGTCATAGGACTTATGACGGGGGCCCCTCCCCGAGAATCGCTGTGTCCTAGAGCCAGCCGCACCTGCGACTCACCCTTGGCTCCTGCAGCCCTGGCCAGGCTCGCAGGAAGAAAGAAAGAAGCTGCCTGTTTCCAAGACTCAGACGATCTCCAGTGACCAGGGCGTGAGCCCAGAGTGTGAACGTGGTCCCTTGGGCTCAGTTGTGATTCTTGCACTGAGTATCCGTGTGTCTTTGAAGAAACTCCTAGGCCTCCTGAGTCTGCTCTGTTCTCTGTCACGTGGGCTCGCTTCAAGGACCAGAAATATCATGAGTGAGGGGTGGTGACTGTCACGCTGTGTTCATCGGTCTGGGCTCACCTGGAAACTTGCGCCCGTGAACTTCCCTCCCCAGACCTTGACTGCAAACACTCCTGTTCTTCGCTTGCGTTTCAGCACTCTGTTCTCAGGCCGTGACTGATGGACCCTGGGAGGGTTGGTCTGTGGACCTGTGTTGCCCGCACTGGCCTGCGATCTGACCATCCCCTTGAGCAGTCATCTTTAAAACTAGCACCGAGTTTTAATTATTTGTGGTAGATCATTTGGGCAGAAGAAGATGGAGATGTTTCTTTCATACCCCTCCCCAAAAAACTCCACAGTTAGCTCTTTTGAAAATGCCTGTTTTCCTCATGTGTATCAGGGAACAAAAACCCACGTGTGGAAGACACGGCTGAAATTCAGGTTCGTGTTTCCTGCAAATGTGGTTTGTGCTGGGTGCTATCTTGGCTGGGTATAGTCGCAGCTCATGTTCGCTTCCCTGCGGGGCCCCCAAGGCTTCGGTCGCGTCCACAGGGCCTCTCGCACCTTCCGTGGCTGCGCCTCCTTCGTCAGTGCCTGCTCACGCCCGGGGCATCGTCCTCCCCTCCCCCCAGAGCCTTCTGAAACTTTCCATGGAATTTCTGCATTCAGAGGCATCCTTGGGTTACAGCCAGTCGTGCTGACGCTCGGTGGGCCCTTGGAGACTCCAGATTTGCTGGGGAAACGTTTGTATGATCTCTGATCAGCCTCAGCCCCGTCTCTGCCTGGCTCTTTCCTGTTGGTTTCTCTTGGTGTTGAGAAGCTCAGCTCCCAGGTGCAGGGGTGTTTGTGATGGCCGTAGAGACCAGGGCCCTTGCAGAACTTGGTGCCACGTGTCCTCTGTCCTTCCTGCCTTCTGCTCTTACAATGCTGTGGAAAATTGCTGAGGGCACTGCTGTTGTGACCTTGCTTCCGCGTCACCAAAACCCACTCTCCTCTCACATGAGCCACGTCCATCCATGTGACTTTCAGGGGTCCTTCGAGATGGGCTGACCATGGTCTCTGCCCTGTATGGTCTCCCGGGCGGGATTCCCACCGGCTCCTCTCTGCCCTGCCCCCAGCCTGTGGCCACCCCTGGACATCTGCCTCTTTCTGAACCGGGAGTGCCAGGTCACTGCACAGGGGGGCAGCCCAGGGTCCCCTGTATCTGCAGCAGCCTGTTCCCTAAGTTGGAGACTGGGACAGCTCTCAGGTACTAGGCATTAGGTGCAGGATGGATGATGCCCTGTCCCTGCCCCACCAGGACAGCTTTACACATCCTGGAAGTGGGCCATCTCCTCCTCGCCAAAGCCCCTGAGCCTCCGAAGGTCTGCACTCGTGTGTGAGGCAGTGGGGGAAAGGACTCAGAAAGATGGGGTGATGGAGGGCCAGCGCCGTTTCAGGCTCTGGTGGCCACTGTTTGCCATTCTCCGTGGATGTGCCCACCTCCCCAGACCCATCTGGCCAGCCCACGGGTGATTTAGGGGCTGGATGTGGGGCTGGATGTTGTGGTAGCTGCTTCGTGGGTAGCGGGCGGGGGGTGGGAAGACTGGCCCCTCCCCGGCGGGCTGGCCTCCTGTCGCGATGCACCGGGACATTGTGGGGACCCAGCGCCCAGCCTCTCACTACAGACTTGTGGCCGTGGCTCCCTCTGCTCCCACCGCCTGGGACGCCGACCCAGCTGCTGTGGGTGCCGGGGTAAGTGCAGCTGTGCCTCTCGGCGCGTTTGCATCTGCGTCTGCTGCCCCTCCCGCCCACCTCCCTCCCCGAGCCCAAGGTGCAGGCGGGCGGTTTTCAGGCCCACGTGCTCCCCGACTGCAGGGCTCCTTCCCGCCTTTATGGGAGTGACCTTCCTGTGCATCCTTCCGGCTCTCACAAAGGCTGCTGTGGCCTCACTGAAGGACTGGAGGGTGTGGCTTGCACACTGTGCTGTCAGCATGAGCACCAGGGCTGATCCAGGTCAAGGCCGTTAGGCGCCGCGTCCCAGGCCTCAATCACCGCCTGCCTGAGACATGGCCCAGCAGAGCTGGCGGGGGGCGGGGGGGTGGGGATCCAGGGTCACAAGTGGAGCAGGGGCCTCAGTGCTCTGACCCTGGGGCCCTGGACTGTCTCAGACCTGCCCAGCTTCTGTGGAAGCCCAGGTGGGCGCCTGACCAACCGCCTAACACTGGAAACCACCCCGTCATGGGGCTTTCGTGGGGTGCAGGCTTCTGACAAGTCTGGGGCACAGCCTCGGGGGGCAGAGCCAGGACCTGAGGTACCCGTGTCGACACCAGAGCCGGACCCTGCATCTTGGCCTCCTGGGCGTCTCTGCCCGCGGCCCACCCTGACTCCTAGATCAGGGACAGGGTGGGGGCCCCTGGCCAGCCGGCTCCCCCATAGAGACCCTGTCTAGAGAAGGGCTGTGGGAGGGAGGCCTCCACACCCCCTCCTCGTGCCTGCTGGCAGTGGCCTTGAGCCCATGGGGAGCTGGGATCAGCTGAGATGTCCTCTCAGGGCCCGCCCGGCTTGGCGGAGTTTCACAGGGTCCCCTCCACACTCAGCCTCCAGGGGCATCAGGGCCACAGCTGTGAGACGTCCTGTGCATCTGGGCTCAGACACTCAGTCACGTCCGACTATTGGGACCCCGTGGACTGTAGCCCACCAGGCTCCACTGTCCATGGGATTTTCCAGGCAAGAGTACTGGAGTGGGTTGCCGTTTCCTACTCCAAGGGATCTCTCAACCCAGAGTTCAAACCCTGGTCTCCTGCATTGCAGGCAGATTCTTTACCACTGAGCCTCCAGGGACACTTTCTGGCTTAAGAAAAGTTTGCTGATGATCAAGCCTGTAATACAAGTTTGTTTTATTCCATCAACCCTGAGTATTCATTGGAAGGACGACTCTGAAGCTGAAGTTTCAATACTTTGGCCACCTGATACAAAGAGCTGACTCACTGGAAAAGACCCTGATGCTGTGGAAGACTGAAGGCAGGAGAAGGGGGTGACAGAGGATGAGATGGCCGGATGGCATCACCGACTCAATGGATATGAGTTTGAGCAAATTCCAGGACGTGGAAGCCTGGGTGCTGCAGTTCACGTGGTCACAAAGAGCCGGGCACGACTGAGCGGCCAGACAACAACCACAGGGTCATGGTGGTGCTGCCCCGCTGGCCCAGGGTCCCCCACACCTTGGGGCCCCCGTCTTACAGGAGCCACGTGTGGCCTGGGAGGGCAGGCAGGTTCTGGGCCGAGCCTGGAAAGAGCCTCTCGGCTTCCTAAGGTCCTCTGGCCGGGCCACTGCCTTCGTGCAGGAGCCTGGGAAGTGCGTTCTTGCTATATATGCAGGGAAAGGAGGAAATGGGTTTGGGGACCTTCATCCCAAGCAAGTTGACCTTGCAGCCATGCATCTCAGAGTGATGCCCTCAGATTGGGTGGGGGCGTGGATGAACTCTGAGCCTTGGGAAGCCCAAGAAGAATGTGGGGGCGATGGAGCCCCCTTGGGGGAGAACCTGGCCCCTTTGCTCTGGCGCTGCTGGGGCCATGGGGCTGGGCCATCCTCTCGGGCCCTGAGATGCCATCCTGGGGGCCCTGGTCCAAGGCCCAGCGCCAGCTCGCCCTGCACCCACCAGCACCAGCTGCCCGGCACCAGCTCGGGGTGTGCAGGTGCCCTGTCTGTGGTGTCCTCTGATGGACCGACTGGTGCCTGGTACCCTGGGGGCAGGAAAGGCATTGTCCACCTGCCGAGGAGAGGAGGTTGCCTTGCCTGGAGTCTTATCTGAACCCGGAAACTTCCGGTGCCTCCTGCTGACTCTCCTGGCAACGGGGACCCCAGGCATAGAAGGCTGACCTTGTGCCCACCCTGTGGCCACAGCCTCTGAACACCAAGGGCGGCTACTGGTCGGGGCAGCGATGGAGGAGCCCAGCAGAAGCCGGGCACGTTCCTGGAAGCTTGGAAATGAGATGCAGTTCAGCCCTGGAGCCTCCACTCCCGGAGCCGCAGCGGCCAGGCCCAGCCACGCTTGGTGATGGAAGGATGTGGAATGTTCTGGAAACAGCAGTGCTCCCAGAGCAGCTCCTCCTCCCCCACCCTCTACGGGTTCTTTCCAGAACCTTCTCTGAACCAGGAGCTGTGCAGGGCCTGCGGCAGGGGCCAGAGCAGGCCAGCCCCACTCTCATGGAGCCCCTCATGGGGCGCAGACTCCCCAAATCCACACTCGGATTTGTGTGTCACTGGCCTCTTGCAGGGTCAGGGGTCCCGAGGAAGGCCCTGGGGCCTGTGGTCAGTGGAGGGGGCAGGAGAGGCCTCCCTTGGGGGAAGGTCAGGCCTGAGAGGTGCAGCGGGGAGCACCCACGCACGGTGGGGGTGGGGGACAGGCTGCAGGCGGGCAGCCATGGCACGTGGCCCGGGGGTCTTGGTCCCACAGTCAGAGGGGGTCTCCAGCATGGCCCACGGGATGAAAGCCTGACTCACGGAAAAGATGCTGGAGACGAGTGTCACGACACAGAAATAACAAAGAAAAGAAGAAATAGGACAAAAGTCAGGTGTAGGCTCATGCAGTCGGACATCCCAGGTTGGAGGGCTGGAAGGGGCAGAGGGTGCCCCCCGAGTGGGAGAGGTCGGCTCTGAACCGCTGGGTCCGGCCCCAGCTCTCTGCTGCCCCCGCGGGGCCTGGGGCTGACTGCCTGGGACCTCGGTGCCCCCTTGTCAGCAGGGAGGGTGGCTCTGTCCCCAGGAGCCACGGGGGCTGCAGGAAGGCAGGACAGAGCCCGCTGGCCTGGGCCGGCCTCGCGCCAGCCTCGCCTCTGCAGCAGGATCTGACGGTGTTTGCCCCAGAAGGAGCGGTGGTCCGGCCCCAGGCGGGGAATGGGAGTCCGTTTCCGAGGCTTCGGTCCCACCCGCTCCGTTCCCCGGACCCTGACCCCGGCAGAGGCAGACTACAAATAACGCCCAGTTGGCAGCTCCGTGGCCGGGCCGGGAGCCATTCATACTGCTGCCCAGGTGGCCGTCACTGGTTGCTGGACTCTTGGATTCTTGGCTCAGATCAAGGAAGAAAGGCAGGGACAGGACTTCGCTTCCAGCCCCCCGCTGCCAACGCCGCCTTCTGTGGCCCTGGGCGCTTCACCCCTTTCAGCCGTGGGCTCCCCGAGGCAGCCAGAACGGCCCTGTGCTGAGTGAGGCGGGGCGGCCCTGGACAGTGCAGGAGAGCCCGGAACAGGGGCCCCGGGCCGGAGGGGGACACAGCGGCCGCGGGCCGGAGGCTTTCCCAAACTGCCGTGAGACCACGGGCCTCACCCTGCCGCAGCCCCAGGAGCGCGATGCGTGGGGACCCCCAGACCCCCGGCCCGCGCCAGCCCCACCTCCCAGGGCGGCGCACCGGGCTCATTTCAGTGAGCCCCCCGGGGCTTCTAGGAGGCTCCAGCCCCGTGAACCCAGAGCCTTTGATTCCAGCATCTCCTGTGGGCATTTCACTCCCTGGGCCTTTTCTTCGCCCCCCTCACCGCGGGTGGCTGGCAGGGCCTCACCGTTACCACGGCGCAGCCTCCCGGCTTGGGGGATTTCAGCAAGATTAGGAATGCCAGGCAGGGCCCTGTGCGTGGACCGAAACTGAGCTCAAAGTTATGGGGAGGCCTGGGGACGCAGATCAAGGTGGTAACCAAGGGAACCGCATCCAGACGTCCAGGCTGAGCCTGCCCCGTTTCGGAGCTTCTCCGACCGTGAGGGGCTCAGACCATAGAGTGGATAAACAGACGTCAGGAGAGGCTTCCTTCCCGTTCCTTAAATCGAAGTTTGTAGATCTTAACACAGGTGAGGTGCTTCGGGTAGAGACGCCTTTCCCAGATTCCGAGATGAAACGGTCGTGTGGAGCTATTTGGTTTAGTTGGAAGCAGTCTATCCTTTTTGCCAACTCGATCGATCCTGGTGTGGTGTCTGAACACAGCGTCTCCCCAGTGATCCAACACCCACACCCTCCAGTTCAGGGGCTCCGTGCTGAGTTCACGTGACCCTGGATTCCAGCAGCCTGCACGTGGCTCAGTCCATTTCCTGGGGCCAGGGGGCCTTGTGCTGGTCACTCTTAAGTGTGGGATGTGGAACTTGAATGTGGGACATGGCCTGCCCTGGCTGCCTTGCTCTGTGCCCCAGGAAGGGTGTCTGTAGTGGGTTGGATTCAACACAGAGATGCACTGAAGTTCTAATCCATAGGCCTGTGACTGTGGCCTTGGGTGGCCATGTAATCAGAGGTGACCGGTTAAGACGGGGTCATCAAGGGGGTCTCTGCTCCAGTGCCTGGGTCCTCATGGGAGGAGGAGAGGCCACGTGAAGACAGAGGCCCCAGGGGCGGGCCGCATGCGGATGGAGGCAGGGACTGCAGGGCTGCAAGCCGCCTCCGGGCCTCAGTCTCCCCAGCCCTGCTTTCCCCAGGCCTCACAGCCTCCCTTCCTGTGGGGACAGGGAGAGGGGCTCTGAGCCCATTAGGAAGGAGAGGCCTGAGCTGCTGGAGGACGGGGAGCACCATCTGGAGGAAACCCTTCAAGAGCCGCTGGAACCTCCAGTTCATGGGTGGAAACTCGCTGGTTCCCTGTTTACAGTTGTTCAGTCGCTCGGTCGTGTCCGACTCTTTGCGACCCGATGGACGGCAGAACGCCAGGGCTCCCTGTCCTTCACCATCTCCTGGAGTTTTCTCAGACTTACGTCCATGGAGTTGATGATGCCATCCAACCATCTCATCCTCTGTCTTTCCCAGTATCAGGGTCTCTTCCAATGAGTCAGTCTTCACATCAGGGGGCAGAGAGCCCGGGCAGAGTCTTCGGTGCCCACGGACCGTCCCCGGCTCCTTATGTCATTGCCAAGTGGACCTCAGGAGAGGAGGGGAGGCAGGAAGTCTGGGACGCTGTGTGCTGGCCACATGTCTGCTGCGCAGGAGCCAGAGGCAGGCGGGGTGGGGTTGATTCAGCTAGTGACGTCACTTCCTCCCCCGCTTCCCTCTGAAGCTTGCTCTGGGGGGCAGGAGGACAGGGGGTCCCTGAGCACCGGGTTATTTGGCCTTTCTCAGTAGGCATGACCAGGCCTCTCACCACTGGGCAAAGGAAAGCAAGTTCAAGAGTTTCATGGTGCTGCACACACTAAAGATTAGATGGACGGATGGGAGAGTGGATGGGTCAATAAATGAATGGATGGGTGGATGGGAGGGTGGGTGGGTTGATAAGTGGATGGATAGATGGATAGGTAGATGGGTGGAGGGTGGATGGATGAAAGGAGAGCTGAATGGGCAGAGTGGTTTTCTAGATATTTCATGGGCCTTATCGTCCACGAAAGGTGACAGGTCTGAGTCCTAGTGGGGGCCTGGATTCCCTGAAAGCAGCTGGCATTCTCAGCCTTGGCGTCTGCCGCCACGTCCAGCATCTCTCCTGCAGAGGCCGGACCTCTCCCCTGGACCGCAGCCTCATCACTTTCTGGAGACGGGCCCCCAGCACAGCCCCCAGCCCTGTGGGTGCCCGGCTGCCCCAGGTGGCCGCCCTAAATGAGGGCGTGTCCAGCTCTGCGCACACGGAGGTGTGATGTCCCCACGCAGCCAGGGACTGACCCTTCCGCCTGCTGCCCTCCAGGAGCCCCACGGCCTCCCGGAGCCGGGGCGGACGCTCTCCTGGTCACGAGTTAAGCTGGAAACCTGGCTGCCTCTCCTGTCTGCTCTCCCAAGGCGCTTCTGTCGGTTCATGGGAATTTGCCCAAGAAAGATTTTTTTTCTTCCCCCTCCACATACGTTTCTTGATCCTAATGAGATAATGAAGCAGGTAGCTCGCGACAACTGTGGTTTTTCTCTCTCAATCTAATTTGATTACCCAAATCTGGAGAGTTTGCCACGGGCAGGGGCCGGTGTCCAGTCTTCCAGGGGACTTCTCTGACCTTGCACTCCAGTGAGGACAGCGCCCAGGCAGCTAATGAGTCATGCTAATCAGAGACTCGTCTTGAAAATTAATCCATTCTACTGTAACTATTTAAAGAAAAAATAATTATCGAGAATGTGCTCGCTAAATTACACTGTCTAGAAGTTGTCGAAAGAAAATTTTTGTCTAATTTTAAAACATAATCTGGGTTTTGCAGATTTTTCTTTGCCGGGTGATTGAAAGATTCCGCCTGAGTGACTGGGAGGAGGACTCGCCTCTTCTCGAATCCCCAGGTCTCGGGTGTGGCATGTGCCAGCCTGGTGCGGCCCACAACCTCGGCCTCTGTCGCAGACCCCACCGTAGGGCGGAGCGTGGCCTTGGGGCCTCTGGACCCCAGGCGTATCCGGGGACAGTGGGTCTCCCTGCCTGTCTGTCTGTTCTGAGTGCAGGCCCGAGTGCTCGAGCTGGGTGTGCCTTGCAGGTGGGCTGAGCACAGCCTGAGCCAGCGACCATGGCCCCCTTGGCCTGGGCGGGTAGAGGCTGACAGGCCACCGGAGCTCAGGGGTCCCAGCAGCTGAGCTGTGCCCACTCCCACCCCTCTTGCATCTCTGATGGCTAGTCTCGGTACCGGGGGAGGACAGGGCCCTCCAGTCTGGCCCGGCAGTACTCGGGACACCTGAGAAGGCTCCAGGAAGCTGCCGCCAGCCTTTGCCGCAAAGGAAGAAGAATCACAGACGGTTCATGCTCTGGGCTGGCTCACTGACATCTGTCTGTCCCACGTGACCGAGGGGACCAGAGCAGGTCAGGGAGCCTGGAGCCAGACCCGGGGGCAGCCTTTCAAGGAGGAGGTAGGCTGCTCCTGAGAAGTCCCTGAGTCCTGGCCCCCCTGGACAGGACGGGCACAGAGACCACCCTGGACCGCAGAGAGGCCCCAGCTGGCTCGCAGAAGTCGGGCAGGGTCAGAGAAGGTTCCGGAAGGCTGGGACAGGGAGGGCTGTTTGTCCCGGAGACCTTTTCCTGTGGACTCAGGACGGCCGCCTCCATCCCCTGGAGCCCTCAGGGACCCCTCTGTGCCCCGCAGCACAGGGGCCTTTAAACCACCACGCAGACCCGTGCTGTCCAGTAAAGACGTGCGGTCAGTGGCCACGTGTGGCTGCGTCAGCTCTTTCCACGTCCCCGCCAGGGCGCTCTCCGTTCGTCCCGTCTCCTCACGACGTTTCCAACAGAACTCAAAACACTTCCCCTGCAGGGTCCACAGACAGTTCACCCCATGTCCCTCCATCCTCGGGCCAAGGTCCAGCGGCCACCAGGTGGGCCCCAGAGCTGGGGGCTGGAGCAGGAGTCTGCGGGGCTGGCCCGGCGGGGGGAAGGTTCTCTGCCCAGAGCTCCGTCCCTCGGGTCCCCCCAGGGGTCCCCGGGCCAGGACTGCAGGGTCTCGGGTCCCTTTGGGTTCTGTGCCCCTTCTCCCACCCCCTTGCATGGCCCGGCCCCCCAGACCCAGCCCTCCCCCGCCTGCATCAGGATGCCCGCCGCGCGCCCAGCGGGGACGTCTGGGCCCACAGAACACGCTGGAGCCAGGTGGTGGCGATGCTTTCACGGTCCCCCCTTCCCGGCTGTCAGCCGTAATCAACGTGGCAAAGGCCCAGAGCCTATTTTGGGACCGTTGGCGGCAATCTCACATACCCATTCCTCACAAGAGGAGTCAGCGCAGCCTGACGCTGGGGGCGGCGGAGGGGGTGAAGTCAGCCCTCTAAACTGCGGTGGCTGTGAGCTCAGCCCGCCCGCGATTGCAGACCCGGCAGCCGCCTGCTGCGTGCTCTGATTGTCAGAGACCTAGCGGAGCCCTGGAGCACTCAGAAGCTCCTGAATACGAGTGTGGACGTGCGTCTGCGTGGACGCTGGAAACCCTCGTGGGAGCGGCAGGCAGCCTCAGACCCTGGTGGTCAGCCTGGGAAGCGGCTCCTGTCCTCGGGCCGCTGACCCAGGCCCAGCCGGCCCCAGGCTGGAGCAGCCCCGCGCCGGCACCCGGGTCTGTGGAGAGCCGCCTGGAGGCCCCGGGGTGGGAGGCCCCCGGGGTGGGATGCCCGCGGGTGGGATGCCCCCGGGGTGAGATGCCCGCGGGTGGGATGCCCCCGGGGTGGGAGGCCCACAGGTGGGAGGCCCCCGGGGTGGGATGCCCCCGGGGTGGGAGGCCCCCAGGGTGGGATGCCCGCGGGTGAGATGCCGCTGGTTTCCTTGTGTGTCCAGTGCGATGGGACCCCGTCCGTCCCCTGCCCTCCTGATGCTTCTGGGGACAGAGAGCGGGGGACAAGCCACCACCCCAGCCCTGCAGCCCCGGGTGCTGCGGGGAGGGTGCTCACACACAGGCCTCCCGGATCGCCCGTGACCCCCGCCCCGCCTGCAGAGCCCCGGAGCCCAGGCCCGGGCTGACCCAGCGAGGAGCAGGAGCCCCCATTTCTGCCCACAGCTCTGCGGTCAGGCGGGCGCTGAGAGGGTACGCCTCTATGGGGACAATGACTCAGGCCCAAGGCCATCGTAAAGCTGCCCCCGACCCCCTGCTGCGATGGCCACAGACCCACCTGCCAGACGTGACTTGGTGCCGGCTCCCCCAGGGACAGGGGACCGAGGACACGGAGAGGCCTGCAGCCTGACCAGCCATACTCGGGACGTCCTAGAGGGTCATCTGCGGCACGGTCAGGGTCTCATCCACCCTCCGGGCAGCCTGGCCGCACGCATCCAGCACCATGGAGACGCTCAGACCCTCGATCCCGTCGTCCCCTTCTCAGGAGTGCGTCCTGAGAAAAGAATTCCAAACAAGGTGGACATTGTCCACGAGAGAGCTGAGCTGCTCTCTCGGGAATGACATGGTGGATGGCGGGGGCCTGAGCTGGTCTTGGTCAGTGCCTCCACATGCAGGACCGTGGGCCGGCAGAGCCGGGGGCAGGGGAAGGCTGGGGCAGGCAGCTGCGTGGGGGCCCTTAATCATGCCTGGGGACGGGGGTGCCCGGTGGGGGCTGGGGGTCCTCGCTGTGGCTGGGCTGCCCCTGAGGGCACGGGGCGCTGGCACAGACGGCCAGGGCCCTGTGCCCCCACCCTCCTGCCAGCCGCAGAGCCGCTGCCCGCCCACAGCACTCAGCTGGCCACTGTCTTTGCTGTCCTACCGTGATAATCCTAAGAGCATGGACTGTGGGGGGGCGGGGCGGGGGGGGTACCTTGGCCAGCTCATTAGCATGGACTGTGGTGGGGCGGGGCGGGTACCTTGGCCAGCTCATTCCCATTGGCTCTCACGTCAGCTCCATCCGTGCAGCAGCCCCCAGACCCCCACCCCGTGGGCGCCTTCATCCCATGGACAGGGAGGAAACAGAGGCCCTGAACCCTCTGGGCGGGTCACGTTCCTCCTGCCGGCCGGCTGGGGGAGCCGGGTCCTGGCCTCGGCCACGTGGAGTCAGAGTCGGGGCTGCAGTCAGGCCGAGCAGACTCCAGTCCCCGCCTCGCCCCTCCAGCAGTTCTGTGACCCTGGCACAGTTCTGGACCTCTCCTTCTGCGCCCCCGTGAGTGATGAGAGGATCAGTCACATCGCCTCCTCATGAGTGACAGCCAGCCGTCCATCTACCCACAAGGAAGCCTGTGTGTCCCTGGGAGGAGCGGCAAGCCGGCCCACTGTCAGCGGAGCCCGCGAGCCCCGTAGCTCCGTCCGGAGCCCCCAGGAGCCCCCTGCCAGGTGGGCTCACCGGGTGTGCCTGGGCTTTGGCGTTTCAAACAGGAGTTTCTGGAACACAGAAGCTGCTTCCTAGTGTGTGATGACACAGTGGATCTCTCCCAGAAGCGTGCAGGTCCCAGCAGGTGTTACGGTTGCTGGAGTTTTCCTGAGCCCAGGGCCACCCGTCTCCGGGGGGATGCAGGGAGACCAGAGCCCCCCAGGAAGCCCAGCTGGGTAGGCTCGTCTCCCCAGGCTGGGCAGGGCCTCCCTGGGCGGGCCCCCAGCCCCCTCCTCGAAGTCCTCCTACCCAGGAGGGCTGGCCTTAGAGTGGCCTGGCAGGGAACACCCTTGAACAGCGCTCCCCAACCCCAGGCGCCTTCTGACCTCCAGCCCCGCTGGGCTTTCCTGCCCCAGCTGGTGACCACTCCCAGGAGGGGCCCTCACGTGCTGCCCTGAGGAGCAGAAAGATGGGGCCTTCTGGGGACCCTCCAGACATTCCTGCAGCAGAAGCATCTCGATTCCATCCTCAGGGCCTGTGCCAGCCCCTCGTGTGGTGGACTCTTCTGGAAACGTATGCACGTCTCAGTTGTGCCCGACCCCCGTGGGTGTGTGTGTGTGTGTATGTGTGTGTGTGTGTGTGTGTGTGTAGTTAGTGTCTCTCTGCTCGTGTTAAATGCCAGCCGCCGCTTCCCCCGTGTGTGCGTGTGGCCTGAGCCCTCCGTCACCAGCGAGGCCGGGGGGACTCTGGGGCCAGGGACGTCGCTGCCAGATGCAGCCTCCCCACCTTGGACGGGCACAGTCCCTTTATGACTGCATCTGAGAGATGGCCGGAGATTTCTGGAATCCCACTGGTTTTGTTCTGGGTGATTCATTTTTCCGAGCTGTTGAGTAAAGTAAGCAGATTCACGTGTTAATGGAAATGAAGAAACAGTTTATTCCAAAGGGAGCCATGCAATTTACGAGCAGCAAAGGGCGCGGGCGTTGAGCGGAGCAGCGCAGTCTCTGTGATCCTGGGCCAATTAGTGCCACGCGTCCCCGTCCATCTGTCCAGACTCCGGAGGGCAGCACGCTCGTCGCCACAGTTGCTGTCCAAGCACGCATGCCAGCCACCAGCCCCGGGTGTCTTCAAGGTCATCCTGCGTGTCCATGTCCTCGGTTTTGCGGAAGTGGGGGGGGACCGGCAGAGGCGTCTGGAAGGGGTGCGTTTCTGACCTTCCCCGTCCTCGGAGCTTGCGTGTGCTGGGAGCAGAAAGGGGTCCCAGAATCGCACAAGTCCTGGTGGGGAGGGGCAGGGGCCCCACATCCACGCAGCTCATCCCTGCGAGAGAGCTTCAGGTGTCACACAGGGGCACGTCTGTGCACACCACATACGCACACACGCATATACACAAACACACCCACGAGGTCAACAGTTGCACACAGCCTCTGTAGGAGGCTCTCATGGCTGGTGAGCTGCTTGGTCTGAGGTCCAATCAGACCCTCCACACATCCTCAGGACCCTGGTCTGGAGGATTAGAGCAATCAAAGTTGTGCTTGGCCCAGTCGAGGAGCGCGCTGGCGAAAGTGCAGGGTTCTCTTTGAGCAGAGTGAGTCCAGGCTTAGGCCCTGCAGCTTCTGCCTCAGTCCCAGCCCCTCCTGCCTTTTTCCTGCCTCCTGCAGGCTGCCTTTTTTGCTGAGATGGAAAATTCCAGAGTGGTGGCCCTGGAGGGTGGACACTGGGCCCCGTGAGGGGCCCAGTGAGGGCAAGCACTCAGGAACTGTCTGCAGATAAGACGAAGGCTCAGTCTCCCGGGCCTTCCCAGGAGAGACGCTGCTGGTCTCTGCTGGTTGAGCCCAACTCTGGGTCTTCTGCAGGTTCCTGAGAAGCGGCACGTGTGAAGCCCCACGAGCTTTTTAGGGTGTAATGCGCTCAGGCAGTGCCCCATCTCTCACTGGCTGGCCGTGGATCCGAGTGAATTTGGCCCCAAATTTCTCTGACCCCAGGTGGCTGATATTCAGAGTGGGGCTCCAGGGGTGGGAGGGTGCGTCTGTCTCTTAAGGAGGAAGGAGCTGGCGCCCCCAGCAGGCCCCGAGGCAGGTGCGCTGTGTCCCTGTGGCACCTGTTCTGAGGGTCCCCGCTTGGGTTCTGCATGGGCCTGTGCTGCCCTGTCCCTTGAATCTGCGGCACTCTGTCTTCTCTAGGAGGTGTCCCAGGCCCCTCTGCGGCCCCCGTCACCCTGCGGCTCCTGGGGTCTGTCTTTGATGCCAGGCACGGTTTGCCCCACAGTTTTGGCAATTGGCCCTTCAGCTGATTGCCCGGGACCTGCCTGAGCCAGTCCCTGATGTGTTCACGACCTGCACCCAGCGGACCCCTGCTCCTCAGCCCCTGGGACACCCGGGCCCTGCCCTGCTCCCCACCAGGCTCCAGGCCCCTCCCTGCCCCAGACACTGGTCCTCTGTGCCCCACGAGGCGTGTCTTGTCCTTCACGAGCACCTGGGCTGCAGGGGTGGCTTCCTTCTGGGGAGACGGTGGCCGGGATTGCGGCTCTGGGCCTGGAATTACCCTGGTGTTCTCACAGAGGGGCGCTCGGAGAGGAGGAACCAGCCTCTGCCTGCCCCCGCATGGCTGCAGGAGGGAAGAGTGGCTCTGCAGCCTGCATTCTCACACCACCCTGTGGACATGAGTACATGTGCAGAAGTGCTTGTGTGTGCAAATGTGTGTGTGTGCAAGCGTGTGCAGACGTGCGTGCATGTGCAGACTACTGCGAAAACGTGAGACATGTATGTACAAGCATGTGCAGACTGCATGTGCAAGTGTTGCCTGTGAAGGCGTGTGTGTGTGTGTGTGTAGATGTGTACTCACGTGCAAATGTGTGTGGTGTGTGCAAACGTGTGCAAGTGCGTGCACAAGTGCATGTGGATGTGCAACTGTGTGCATGCAGATGTGTGCTGTGCAAGCGTGTGTAGACGTGTATTGCAAGTGTGTGCAGACTGCATGTGCTGGGTTGCACATGTGTTCACAGATGTGTGTGCTCACGTGCAAGCATTTATGTGTTGTATGCAAACGTGTGCGAATGTGTGTATGTGCATGCAGATGTGTGTGAGTGCAAGTATACACGCAGTAGCATGTGTTGTGTGCAAACGTGTGCATATGCAAATGTGTGCATATGTGCAAATGTGTGTGTGTGAGGCAGAAGGAGAGGAGTGTGACCAGGCTGGGTCCCTGGGTGCAGCGCCCGTCATAGGCTCCGGTTGGCAGAGCTGGTCCATCTTGGGCCCCAAGGCCCAGCGTGGATGGACCCGCCCTCCCCTGTGCCTCGGACAGGCACTGGATATGCGGCCACAGGAGACCCACGCCCTGGGCCTGCAGAGGCCGAGGGCCCCCGGTCGTGACACCGGAACAGGCTGGACTGCGGTCCCCAGCTGTCGTCCACGTCACTCTGCTCACTGGACCCCCTCCACCCCAGGGAACACCCTCCCCAGCTGAGAGCTGCCATGACGTCAGGACCAGAGATGAGGTGGTGACGTGTGGGCATGAAAGGCCCCTTTGTCCCTGGAACACGGTGGCCCAGCCCTGCGCCGCCGACTGCCCCCACAGGAAGTGGGCTGGGGCTGGCTGAGCCGAGCTCCCAAGGCCAACAGAAGGCCTTGTGTGGTTGCTACTGGCCATCCAGCACCCTCAGCAGGGCCGGTGCCCACACACCAGGCCACCTCTCTGGGTGGGAGCAGGGCAGTGGTCAGGGAGTCGGTGTGTCTGTCTGTTCTGCAGACACATCCGCGTGCCTGCTCCCTGCCAGGCAGCCCTCACAGCGGTCCCACGTGTGTGGTGATGAGTGTGCTCAAGCATCCGTGAGTGCGAGTGCAGGCTGGGTTGCTTCAGTCGTGTCCGACTCTGCAGTGCTATGGACTGTAGCCCGCCAGGCTCCTCTGTCCGTGGGACTCTCCAGACAAGAAGACTGGAGTGGGTTGCTGTGCCCTCCCCAGGGGACCTTCCCCACACAGGGATTGAACCTGTGTCTCTTGCATCTCCTGCCTTGGCAGGCGGGTTCTTTACCACCAGCGCCGCCTGGGAAGCCCCGCGTTCATGTACACGTGTGTGCATGTTAGTGTATGTAGCTGTGCACACATGAGCCGTTTCCCACATATAGGCATGTGCGTGTGCTTTGGGTGTTTCCACGTGTAAGTGTGCTCCATCTAGGGCCTCTGCATCCTTATGCGTGTTTCCACATGTGCGTGTGTGTGTGTGAACATGTGTGTGCAGGCTCTGTGCCTGCAGCATGGGCAGGACCTCTGTCCCTCCCCCTACCTTATCCCTCACCCCTCAAGCTTTCCTCCCTCTCCCTGACCTTCAAATGTCCTGTCACATTTTGGGGCTCCCCCATGACCGTTGGGGCTGTATGCCCCCATCTCCCGGAGGGGATGGACGCTTGGAGTAAGCAGCCCTCACGTGAAGCTTCAGGGAAGATGAATGGGGCTCGTGGCCTTGACCAAGGGCCTGGAGCCGTGCCCACTGCAGCCTGGGGGCGGGCTCCAGGGGACTAGCGGGCATCCCAACCCTTGGCTGTGGGGAGGTTGGCTCCATCTCCCCCAGCATCTGTCCACCATCTCTGGCACCATGGTCAGCGGCCGAGAGTGGCTTCTGTCCTCACTCAACTGTGAAGGACGTGTGTTTGGGGTGTGGACTGGCCCAGCCCTGGGCCGGGTACTCCACCTACAGCTTCTCCTCTGTCCCCACAGTCACTGAGCTTCCCGGGGAGGACAGCGCCTATGGTGGGTTGAGGGGGGCACCCCGGGCTCAAGGTCCTGGCTGGCACAGCAGGGCAGATTGAATCCATCCATCCCCACTCCGTCATCTGGTCCTGCAACCAGCCAGGGCAGCATCGACATCAGAAGGAGGACTCTGACGTTGCCCCCTGGTCTGGGATGACCACTTTCTGGATGGCTGTGGCCTCTCCTAGCAGGGCCTCACCCCAGCCTCCTTGCCTCCTGGTCTGCATGTCCCTCTTGCAGCTAAGAGCAGGCCTGTTGCCTGAGAAGGCCAAGTTCCTGCTCTGGTCCCTGGGCCGCCAGGGGCTGGGTCCCCGCCCCCCCGATGGAGGTCTCTGAGCCAGGCACAGTGGCCTGACAGCATCTCCCTGGGCGTAGCCCCGGGACACAGAGGGGAGCACAGATTCAGACTTTTCTAACCACACGTGAGCCTCTTCTCACCCCGCGTGTCCTGGTTGATCCCAGAGAAACCCTCCCTTCTTTCTTTAATTCGTCTTGATCTTCTCTATGCTGTGCACACAGGATTTCCAGGGATTGGCAGGGTGTGTGTGTGTTTCAGTCTCGCTGCTCCATGGGTTTAAGGTTTGTGCTTGTTGCAACGACAAGGTTTTTGTGAATCTTTTACTGCCGCCAAAGTGGTGCACTGGGGACTTCCACCGGAATGAAGTGCAGACAAGGAGAGGAGGCCCGAGGGGGGCGTGCTGGGGGCGCAGCCATCTCTGCCTAGTGCAGACGAGGAGAGGAGGCCCGAGCGGGGCGTGCTGGGGGCGTAGCCGCCTGTGCCTGCCAGCCCTGGGGGCTCCGAGGGACACGAGGTGGTGGGCGGCCTTTGTCGTTCATCTTGGAGCCGTGTCTGGGGCATCCCCCTCACCCTTCGGGGGAGCAGAGCCCGTCTCTTCCTCCGCAGGAGCTGCCACTCAGCCGGACTGGTTTTCCGCTCTGACTTCAGCTGCATGAGCGGCTTTTCTGAGCCGTGGGGTCTCCCAGGCTGTCTGCTCAGGCTCAGGCTGCAGCGACAACTGGAGGCCGTGGGGCTTGAGCAGCAGAAACTCCATTTCTTGCAGCTCCGGAGATGGGAGGCTGTGGTGCAGGTGCTGCTGACGGGCTCCTGGCGGCACCCCCTCCTCACTGTGTCCACGCAGGGGAGGCTGGTCTTGCTGAGGTCACTTCTCTTAAGGGCACTGATTCCGTGGGGGGAGGCCCCACCCTTGTGACCTTGTTTAACCTCAGTTAAACAGGATCTCTAAAGATCCCGTCTCCAAGCCCAGCCACCCTGCGGTCATCCTGTGACTTTGGTGGGTCACGGTTCTGTCCATAGCTCGGCCTAGAACGGAGCTGGTCTCAGGCTGACTGACCGGTGACCATGGATAGTGAGATGCCTGGGGTGGGGCCGTGGGGCAGCACACACCACAGGGCCCTCTGCTGTGCCCACAGCGGGCATCACTAATCGGTCCCAGGACACTCTCCCCTGTGTTCAGGCAGCTTCTGCTTATCTGTCAGAATTGACACCAAGGGGTCACCTGGGATGCCGTCCTTGTCTGTCTTCCAGACCACCTCCCAGGGCACCCATTGTTAAGACTCACCGAGTCCTGCTCCCCTGCAGGGGCCCCGAGGCCCAGGCCCCCACGGGGCGAGGCTCCCGGGTCCCCTGTCGCTTTGCAGGGACAGTCGCTGCCTGTGTGGCTGTCGCTTTGCAGGGACAGCCGCTGCCTGCGTGGCTGGTGCTGTGCTTGCTGTCCTCTGTGAAAAGAGAAGCGCCAGGAGGCTGCAAAGGTTGCTGAGAATTTCGAGGCGTAGGAAGAACAGCGTGGGCCCCGTGGGCTGCGCCCCACCCGGGTCTGCAGCCACCACAGTGATCACCTCTGGAAGGACATGGGTCACTTGGTCCTAATTCAGAAACGACCCGCGGTTCCCAGGTTCCTTTAACGACATGTCCGTTAATATGATCCGTGTTCTTTCCATCACATAACCCCTCCTTCCAGGGTTTCCATCAGTGAGGGGTCCCCAGCCCCCCGACTACAGCCACAGAGCAGTGGTGGGTTTCGTCCTCTGGGGGCTCACCGCCCCGGGACATATTCTGAGAGTTCCCCGCCCTGGGACGGCCTCTGGGGGCTCACCGCCCCGGGACATATTCTGAGGGTTCCCCGCCCCGGGACGGCCTCTGGGGGCTCACTGCCCCGGGACATATTCTGGGGGTTCACCACTGCAGGATGGCCTCTGGGGGGTCCCCTTTGTGGATGAGGCTCTGGGAATGCTGTGGTCACTGTTAGATCTGCCAGACTTCCCCGCCCGCCCCCCGCCCACCTCCTTCCAGCTTGACCCAGCACCTGGATTCTGACCTGCGGATGGGTGGCTCCCAAGACATGTGAGGGGATTCTGACTGGGCAGGCTTTCCTGCTCTCACATGGGTTCCAGACACAGGAGAGAACGATGTTGTCCCTTCCAGGAAGGCGCCTTGGCTGCTCCTTGACACTGTCCCCAAGGCCCTCCGTCCCTGCTGACTGAGTAAACAATGACAGAGCTGCCCACAGACAGCAAGCAGGTGGCTGGGAGCCCAGGGCAGGGGCGGCGCCCGGCGGGGCTCCCCGACTGGCCCCAGGGGCTGCCCACCCAGCCTTCCTGTCCCTGAGGCCAGGGCTGGGTGCTGGGCAGCATGGGATCCGCCCCACCCCCGGCCGGCGCTGACCTCTGTCCTCTGTCCTCTGTCCACAGCGCGGATCATCAGGACAAAGCAGTGGTGTGACATGCTCCCGTGTCTGGAGGGGGAGGGCTGCGACTTGCTGATCAACCGGTCAGGCTGGACGTGCACACAGCCCGGCGGGCGGATAAAGACCACCACGGTATGTACGCAGCCCCCCGGCTGTCCTGGGGTCCAGGGGCCTGAGCAGGCGGGGCTGGGGGTTGACCCCACACCGGCGACGGCGAGAAGCCGGGCGCCGGCTTCCTGATGCAAGAGGCTGCCGGCTCTGTGGCCGGATGGGTCTGTCCCCTGGCTGCTCAGAGCATCGCGGGGTCACTGAGTGCCCATCGGCCCAAGGGGCCACACAGAGCACCTCCAGGCCGCTCAGGCCACACAGAGCACCTCCAGGCCGCTCAGCCCGCACAAGCTCGTTGTGTGGGGGGCTCTCATTTCTGGGCGATGTCCTCCCAGCCCCAGGCTGCAGGAAAGGTTCGAACCCACAGAGGGGCTTCAGACCCCACCTCTGGGCAGAGGGCCTTTAAGAGGAAAGAATGGGGGTGGGGCGTGGTCTGATGCAGGCGCCCCAGGCAGGCATCTAGAGCAGAGGCTCTGAGAACCCCGGGGGGCCCCGGGTCCCTCCTGGATCCACCAAGAGGAGCGCTGGGTCCCCTGCTCACCTCCGTGGGCTGGGAGGCGAGAACAGCAGAGCAGTCCCAGGGATGTTTTCTCTGAGATTCCTTTTCCAAAGGAGCCTTCCCCCAGCACAGGGGGACAGTGAAGGCCAGGGGAGCTGGGGACGCCTGGCCGTGACCCCTGGGGGCCGCTCTGGGGCTCCGCAGGCCTGGCACGCTCACTGCTGGCTCCACAGGCCAATTATCACGCCTCATCCAGGCCCATCCTCCTGAGGTTTCCGTAGGAAGATGAGGGCTGGCATGGGCTCCAGGCTACGACGCCCACCTCGATGGTGGGGAGCGTTAGGTCAGGGAGAGGGAGCTCGTGGAAGCACCTGGGAGCTCTCTGCTGGCACCCCCAGGCAGAGAAGCGGGGGCCACGGCCCTGGGAGTTAGGCCAGAGGAAGACCCGCTCCTCCCGCTCCCGCAGCCTCCACGTGAGGGCGCAGGTGGGCTCTCAGCAGCACCGTCAAGAGGCCAGTGTGGCCGAGCTGCTCTGCAGGGAGCTGTGGGTCCGAGCCCCGTGCTCGGCCAGAGGTCAGCTCTGAGCTTGAGTGGGGCACCTTCCAAGGTCGGCGCTGTAAAGCTGACGCAGGCCCCCGCTGCCCCATGGATGCCTCGGCAGCCTCTTGTGATTGTGGGGGTTCGGGCCTGGGGGCCCTGCCAGCAGCCTCCCCCTCGCAGGCCTGGGTGGCAGGGGTCTTGAGCAGGGCGGCCCCTCAAGGGTGTCAGAGCTGGGCTGCAGCGAGCATCCCCGGGTCTCCAGTTGGAGCTGCAGCCGTGCGCTTGTCTGATATCAGCCGCCCTCGTTTCTCTGTGTTTAGCATGGAGGCAGGGCCTGTCTCCATACCCTTGAGGTGTGCCAGGCTCCCCAGCCTCTTTCCTGAACCTGCCTCGCCGCTCCGGCAGCGGAATGGGCTCTGAGCTGGGGCTGCCGCCTCCCCCAGAGTCCAGGAGGCGGGTAACCTTTCCAAGGGCCCCATCTGTGTGCTGTGCCCTTTTTTGGGATGGATCCTTGGCGACAAGCAGACTGGCACCCCCGGGGTCACCATCCCCAGATCCATGAGGCCTGGGGGTCCCTGTGTGGGCTCCCTGGGGCCTGGGCCAGCCCTGGTGCAGGTGATGCTGTGTTGGGGGTTTTGAATGAACCCCCAGAGGAGGGGAGGCTCGGGCAGGGCTCCAGAGGCCCTGGGTGCCTCGGCGGACTGCCGCTGGGTCAGGCCTGCCCTCCAGGCTGCATGGTGCAGGCAGCACCTGTCTGTGTCATCATGGTGAATTGGGGTGCCCCTCTCATCAAGCCCCCAGCCCCTCCAGGCGCCCTGCCATGCGGGGTTTCTGAGGCTGGCCCCTCCTCGCGGGCACAGCCCGAGTCCTTGATTTACTCCAAGGCCTCTGCTGAGAAGGTGCAGACGCGCATTCCTTTCCATCCCCCAGACCTCCAGGCTCAGAACCATCATCTCGGTTTTACAGCCGTGAAAACTGCAACTGGGAGAGACAGAGATGCCGACGGCCAGGGGTCGGCGGGCCGTGGAGCTGAGGCTTGAATCTGCCGGGTCTGCGGAATTCAGACGCAGCCCTGGCTTGGCAGGAGCCCCGCGTGCCTCCTGGGGCTCCTGTAGCCCCCCTCCCTGGGGGGTGTCTGATGCTAGAGCCCGTGAAGCCCGCGGTCCAGGTGGGCGGACCCGGCACGCATGGGGCAGGTCGGGGGAGGCACGCACGCACCGGGACCCTCGACTTCCTGGGGCGGCCCCCCACTCAGAGGCACGGCCGAGGGGCAGGTGTGTGCGGCGACACTGACCTCCCGCCCACATGCTGGCCCTGAGCGTCACAGCCCCGCCCAGGAAGTGGGCCCCGGGTCCTCGCCCTGGCAGGTGGCACCGAGCGACTGGGCAATGGCCCTAGGGGACCGACAGGCTCCGTCGTCTTCCCAATGTCTGCAGAGGTGACCCCGGCCTGCAGAGACCTGTTTTCCAAGCTTGCTTAAATGCTTACCTGAGCTCTTGACCCAAAGTGAAAAGTGAAAGTCGCTCAGTCACATCCGACTCTTTGCAACCCCATGGACTATACAGTCCGTGGAATTCTCCAGGACAGAATACTAGAGTGGGTAGCCTTTCCCTTCCTCCATGGGATGTTCCCAACGCAGGGATCGAGCCCAGATCTCCCGCATTGCGGGTAGATTCTTTACCAGCAGAGCCACAGCGGAAGCCCAAGAATACTAGAGTGGGTAGCCTATTCCTTCTCGAGCAGATCTTCCCATCCCAGGAATTGAACCCAGGTCTCCCACATTACAGGCGGATTCTTTACCAACTGAGCTATAAGGGAAGCTGCAAGCTCTTGACCCAAGCATCTTATAATTGGAGCACATAATCTTCGTCTAGGATTGAATTGCAGGCCTCTTACAGCTGGCAAATTAGCACCGTGGAGTTTCACATTTTACCATAAATTGGTTTTCCGTGGCGGGGGCTGGGGGGCGGGAATCTAGGAGACCTCGGGATTGCTTGGCCACAAGATGGCTAATTCCACCCCAGTGGCCAGGTCCTCAGCCCAGCATCCTGCAGCCAGGCTTTGTCCACAGGTGGCCACCCCCCCCCCGCCCCCACCTGGTCACGCCCCAGCTCCTTCTCCACATGGCCGTGGCTGCTTCCTTCTCAGTGTCCCCAGCAAACCATGAGCGAGCCAAGGGCAGGCATGAGCCTTGGGGGTCTCACCATCCCCATCCCCCACTTAGGTCTTACGTAGATGCTTGTGATCAATTGATTAATTGATTAGCAGAACCCAGGCCCTGGGTGCATGCCGATGCCTGCATTTCCTGGATCACTGCTTTGCAAAGTGCAGGTCATCACCCCATTAGTGGGCTGTGAAATTAATTTAGTGGCTCACGATCAGCATTAAAAGAAGGAGGAAGAAATAGAATAAAAATGTTCGGGTGCATCCCCGTCCTGAGGGTGAGAGCTACTTGGTGACATGCACACGGGCCCCTGGGTGAGGCTATGCGGGTACTAGGGCCAGTTGCCATGACGACTTGGGGACCCGGCATCCTGGGGGTATGCGGGGTGGGGGGAACCTGGCTTCTGGGGCCCCCATGATCCCTGTTTCAGGGGCTCCCTTAGCGATCTGTCTCTGCTCTGTGACGTTGGTCGACACGGGGCAAGGTGAACATCGCAGGCCCTCCCCAAGGTCACAAGCAGCATCCTCTCCTTGGCAACCAAACAGCCGCTGACAGCAGCTGACTGGGCAGGCGGAAGGGGTGGGCAGAGGCTGGGGCCGGTGGGTGTGAGCACCGCCCCCACTCCTGGCTTCTGTGCAGACGTGAGTGGCTGAGGCAGCGCCTGGGTGTTGGTGGCACCCAGGGCAATGTGACCCACGCTCCGTCCACCACGTTCGGTGTCTCTGTGTTGAAGATGCGCCTTGGTAGCTGCTGTAATGAGCGCCTCCTAGACCAGGACAGGCCAGCTGGTTGAACTCGTCTCTCAAATAGCAATTAAGCTCAGTGTTTTAATCCTGTGCTGCATGGACGCCATGCTCTAGAGGGTGAGGGGAATTCTTGGCGGGGGCGGGGGGCTCTGTACAGTCTGCTCAGGACCTTGGATTTCGTGGAAACTCGTGACGCCAAGAGCACTTTCCCAGGAGCCACCCTGCACGTCCGAATTCTGCCTGAGCCCAGGTGTCCCCGACCCCGGAGTGCATGGTGGTGAGGTACGGACAGGTGCCCAGGGGGCTCCCCTGGACACTAGGAGAGGTGCCCAGTGGCCTATGGGTCATCACCCCGCATCCCCCATCTTGTCGTGAACCGGCCGTCACTGGGCCGGGCAGCCAGGCTCTCTGGCCAGAGCAGCCCGCACGCAGGGGCTCAGGCTCTCAAAGGGCATTCAGGGGGCACTTTGCAGCTGCCCGCGCCAGGCTCCCCCCACCATGATAGAGAGCAGAAGGCATGCTTCCCACTTGCGCACCCTGGAGACGCCTGGGTGGACAGGGACGCGGGGCGGGGACACAGTCCACCGGGTGGGGGTGCGGGTCCCCAGCTCGGGGCGGGGGCAAGGCTCCCCAGCTCAGCGCAGCCGCAGAGCCAAGTGGGGCAGGCCCATGACCTCGGGGGCCCCGGGGGACTTAACTCCCGAGGAACCACTGGCCGGGCCTGCTCTCAGACCCCTGCCTCAGGGGCCAGGACGCAGGGCCCCCCGCCTATGGAGTGGAGGCACTGGCCCAGGGGCTGTATGCCCCGCTGGAGCCTGAACCCCCAGAGGCTCACGCCCGTAGGACTCACAGCCACACGCCTCTGGGCCCCGGGAGGCCAGCGCCAAGTGTGGAGGAACTTCCTGAGATGTGAGACCTGCCCACTGCCAGGGGTGTGGGCGGGGCGTGGGGCCTCTCTCCAGCAAACCCGGGGCCCCAGCTTCCCAGGCTACTGTGACCAGTGACCACGCTGGGTGACCCACAGCCACAGAGAGCTTCCCTCACAGCATGGAGGCCACAGGTGCAAGGTCAAGGGTCCTGCCAACCTTGAGGTGTTCCTGTGGCCCTGGGGGCTCCTGGGCTGAGGCCACATCCCCTACGAAGGCGCCAGCTCCTCTCTGGGCATCTGAGCTCCCCTCTTTCCTCCCGTAGAGACACCAGCATCACATGTGGGGCCCACCTTCCGTGACGGGTGATTTCATCCCGAAGTCCTTACCTCGCTCCATCTTAAGGACCCAGTTCCAAAGAAGGTCGTATTCTGATGTTCCGGATGGACAAGAACTTTGTGGGGGTGCCCTATGCCACCCACCAGCCTGCCAAGCCCAGTGCAGAAGCTTGGGTGCTATGAGCTGGGGCCCAAGGCCCCCTGTGATGCCCCCACCCACCTGTCAGGGTTCAAACAGCAGGATCCTCAACGGTGGGAGGAGAGAGAGGTCAGACACGCAGAAGCTGGGGGTGGGGGTGAGGGGCTCAGAGGAGACCAGAGCCCAGGCCGCAGAGAGGAGACGGCTCAGATGCAAGGCACCCAGTGAGCCCGCCAGGCTCACGGCCGAGGGCGCTCGCCCCCGCCACGCCCGCGGCGGCTGCTGTCTGTATGAGGCTGGAGCTTCCTGGAAGCACGACGTATTTCAAGAGCTGTGAGATGCGGGGGTCACATACCTGCACACACCACGTGAAGTGTGTATCTGTCTTTGCAGACAGCACCTACCTGTGTGAGTGTGTGTCTGTGTAACAGAATTTGTTAAAACTCTGGCAAATGTGTGGGACATAAAATTGAAGAGGTCTCATAAAGCCAGGAGGAGAACTTAAAAAAAAAAAAGAAGTAGGAAGTACGAAAGAAAAAAAAAACATTAGAAGATCGATTCAGGGGGTCTAGAGACTATAAGATCCAAAAATAGAGACAAATGAAGAAGGAATTATCAAAGAAGTGTTTTCTAAAGAAATTCCCAGGACTCAAAGCCTGGGTTTCCTGTGTGCAGGGACTCACCGCCGGCGGGAAATGAGTGAAGAAAGCCCCGTCCCAAGGCGCGTCAGCGTGAAATCTCAGGCCCGTGGAGATGAAAACAGCATCCTGAA
This sequence comes from Bos indicus x Bos taurus, assembly GCF_003369695.1. Taxonomy (NCBI): domain Eukaryota; kingdom Metazoa; phylum Chordata; class Mammalia; order Artiodactyla; family Bovidae; genus Bos; species Bos indicus x Bos taurus. Next base: position 1,612,302 of record NC_040080.1, on the reverse strand, counting down.
AACTCAGAGGGAAAAAATAGGTCACTTACAAAGATGCAGACATCAGAGTGGATCTGGCTTCTCAGCTGAAGTGCTCGGAGCTGGAAAACAGCAGCCCAGACCTTCCAGAGCGGGGACCCAGTGGATTTCCACGCCAGCCCAGAGTCCACGGGCGGGGGCAGGGCCGCCAGCCTGGAGTCCGTAACTGGGACGGTCCTCCCAGCTTCAGGAGCCGAGGGCCCGCTCCCCGCTCCGGGAGCCCCGTCCTCCGGAGGCTGTAGATGAAGTGGTCCACGCGGATAAGGGGGAAGGACGCGGGGGACCCGGGACACCATGCACCCCCAGCACAGCCCACGGCGGCCAGACAGGCCCCAAGAGGGCCCCTCCACGGAGGACAGTGTGGGCCATGAAGAAGCTTCCAGAAAGTTGTGGGCTGACCCCGCAGGCACGGGAGTCAGGCAGTGGAGCCCCTGGAAGATTCCCCAGGAAAACGTGAGGGGAAACCATCCCAGGATGCAGCACAGAGACTTCTGTGGCACCCAGGAGGAGGCCGAGAGGCACACGCCGGGTGCAAGGGGTGGAAGGAGAGGCGAGCGTTGTGGGGACAGGCGACCCCGTCCTGACCCCTCCTGGCCGCACCCAGATCAGAAGGACTGAGACTCACTGAGGACAAAGGGGGCAGCATCCCCGTGGGGGCAGCGTGGAGGCCCCCGAGCAGGGAAGGTAGTGGCCGTGGACCTGGAGGGGAGCCCAGAGGCCCTGGCAGGTGACATCCGGCTCTGGGTGGCTGACCCCGCGTTGGCTGAAGGATGTGGTTCAGGGTCTGGGGGCCCTGCACTGCGCCCTTCACCCCATCCCCAGCCTCCCTGGGGGGCCGTGCCTTCTCATTGTCCTCAGAGTGCAGCCCAGCAGGGCTCTGGGTTTCTGACTCATCCACAGGGTTCCCCTGACCCTCCCAGGCTCCCCCCAGGCCCCTGGACACCCAGGAGCTCCCACCACCTTTCTGATGCGCTGCAGTGTCTGCAGGCATCGCCCCCGCTTTGCTGTCTCCTGTGTGAGTCCTTCCCTCCTTCCCTGGGAAGTGGGTTCCTTCCCCGGTCAAGATGGCAGAGCCTTGCCCCCCTGGGCCAGGACTCTGGGGGGCGTTGTGTGCGCTGCGTCACTCCCCCGACCGGCATCCTTCAGGCCACGCTCCCATCACAGCTGAAGGCCTTCTCCCCCACCGTCTGGCCATCCGTCCACCGTCAGCCCAGGTCAGCCCGCCCCGGGGCCCCTGGAGCAGTGGACTCCGTCCCCTTCACGGAGGAGCACACGCTCGGCCTGTCTCACGACCCGGGGCTTCCGGCCCCCAGCCGCCCCGCTGGGTGTGGGTTTCCACGGACGGGACTGTCCCAGCACGGCCAGGGCTCCTGCGGACGTTTGGCGACGTCACGTTCCTCTCTGCTGCCAAGCGGGCCAGCCAGCAGTTAGAAGCATTTGTCGCTGAGCCTTCCCTTTGTCTCCGTTCAGTCGCTCAGTCGTGTCTGACTCTGCCACCCCATGGACTGCAGCACGCCAGGCTTCCCTGTCTTTCACCAACTCCCGAAGCTTGCTCAGACTCACGTCCACGGAGTCAGTGATGCCATCCAACCATCTCATCCTCTATCACCACCTTCCCACTGCTCTTCTGAGAATGAATGAAACGAAACTGATTCTGAGCCGGGAGCAAGGTGCCATATGGCCTTGCTGAGCAGAGACTGCAGTGAGCTGCCTTGGGGCCGTCTTTCCTATTTCCTTGGGGAAGAGGTGAGCCATCCTGAATTCCTATAGGTCCGCCAGGCGTGTGTCCTGAGACCCCGAGAGGCCCCACCTGCCCTGTGTGCCAAGGGCTCTTCCTGGACCTCCCAGCCCTGGGGGCTTCTCGTCTGCCGCTGCCTGCCCAGTGCAGCCTCAGCAGGCAGGTTACTCGGTGGGAGGGCTCACCGGCCCCAGGGCGCCGTCTGGCAGGCAGGATTCCTCCTGAGGACTCTGCCACACCTGGGCCGGCTCTCTGTGTCTTCTGCTTCAGAGAAACACACGCTAGGCATCCTCTGACCTGGTCCTGGGTCCAGATGCCTCGCTGCGTCCTGGGAGGTGCTGGAGCAGAGAGACTGGGGTGGAGGGGGAGGTTGGGGTCCGTGCAGACCCAGCTGCCCAGCAGGGAGGTCGGGCTGCAGCCCTCCTCGCTGTGTACAAGACACCCTCCCAAGGGCGAGAGGCCTTCGTGCAGGAGGTCTGGCCTTCGTGCAGGAGGTCTGGGGTTAACCCGTCAAAAGGCAAGCAGATGGTGCGTCCGCCGCAGAAGGAACTTGGTACCTGCCCCTCACAGATTCTTCCTTCTGCCAAACAATGAAAAATGCCCCTTCGTGACTCCAATCCCTGTCTGCAATCCATTTTGTGTTCATTCGAATCACTGCTATTCATCACAGCGATAATAGCGGGGCATTTTAATAGATTCCGTGTATAAACACCAACGTAGGTGGCGGCCCAGCACCACCGCGCCGTGAGCACTGACACCCTTCACGTCCTCTGCGGAGACGCGCTCCGAGCCGGAAAGCAGGTCTGACCGAGCCACAGCGTTTCCTGGGCGCTCCTGGCCCGCTCTGAGACGGGGGGCGTTTCCTGCGGGGGCTCTTTACCGTAATTGTGCCGCGAGCCTCTGTGTTCTTCAGAACAGTTCTTCGATTTTAAATACTTCAGTGGTGAGGATTGAAACGGGAGGAAGCGTGTCCAGTGGAAAGAGCCAGTGGGCGCTGGACGGGCCACTGCGTGGGGCTGGGTGCTCCTGACCCCACGGAGCTAACAGGCTAACAGGCTCCGCGAGAGAGCAGTGGGCCAGGGTCGGGGTCAGCTGAGCTCTGCCCGCTCAGCCGGCCCCGGGGGGCCCTCCCCTCGCACCACACGGGCCGCTGGGTCACGTGATCAGTCCCAGTATCCCCAGTGCCTCCTGCCCTCCCCCCTCCCCTGCCCTCCGGCCCTGTCAGCTCTGTCTTGGACGCTGGGGCACAGCACTCAGCCCCTGGATCTCAGGGCGTCAGCAGGCACCCCTCAGGAATCCCTGGAGGGGCTGCTTCAGGGGCTGTGGGGATGCCCGGTGCTTGGAAGGTGAGGTCAAGTGGCTGCTGACCAAACGGATGAGAATACTGTCTGTAGAACCTGGGGCGGGGTAGGGGGCAGCGGGCACTGGCCAGGTACCCAAGTCCCACCGCTCAGACGGATGTGGGGGCGGGGATCTGAGAATTCCAAAGAGTCGCAGACCTCTAGGAGCCTTAGGGAAGCCTGAGGGCGTGTGTCCCCACAGAGGAACCTGCAGAGAGCCCTCCTGATGATCGGGACAGCGGTTCTAGAGTGAGCAGGCATCACTCCCAGCACACTGCCCATTTCAGCCAGCCTGCACGCTGGCCACAGCTGCCCAGGGCCTTCCACCTCCCCCTGGCCCTCTGCCCTGGTCAGGAGTGCCCCTGAGGTCCTGCAAGCACACGAGTTCCCATCTTGTCCACGTGAGCTTTTGATAAGGATGGATGAAGTTCAGAGTCATCCCCAGTTCCCAGAAGAGCTGCTTGAGTTAATACTGTTTGTTGATTCCATGTTTCATGAACTAATTGGGCAGAAATCCTGGCGAAGTCATCGAAAACACGGCTTTTTCCTGCTGGTTTACGATGTCCTTGTAATCTTACACATGGCGTTTCATCGCCTGGTGATTTATTTTTTCATAAAAGACAAAGGTAAGCCTGATCCTTCTTTACTGTTCTGTGAAAAGTCAGATCATACATTCAAGACAGAAGTTAAGTCAGCATGAGCACAGCAGAAGTCATCAGGGTGGTGACCTTCTTCCTAACCCGGCGCAGCTCTGGTTCCGATGCAGAATGCCAGGCTCCTGGCATCCGCTCTGCCTGCCCCAGCCTGACCCTCGTGCCCGGCATCTAGTCGCCCCAAACCCCTCCCTGTGGTCATGTCTTCCTGCTCTGCCCTCTTGCTGCGGCCAGGTGTGACCCCCGTCCCCTGCCTGGCCCCGCCACCCACGTGGCAGCTCTGATGGCTTCTGGGTGCTGCAGTGGGCGTGAAATACAACATTTGGCACAGACGTTTGTTAAAGATCACTCTTGAAAAATGAAAAAGAAGGATTTGTGTCTCAATCTAGATCACTTTAAACGTCAGCTCCGCATTGAACAGACCCACTGGGTGACGTGGCTGCTGGGCCGGTACCACGGCTGCCATTGCCATCCCCGCCGTCCTGTACCCGGGTCTTCTCGCCCCCCGTCATCCCCTGAGCCAGAGCGTGAGCTCAGGCTCACCTGGACCCGTGTGGGATCACACCTCCCGAGCCCCTCTGTTCTGTCCAGTCCTGTTAAGGGGCCATGCCCAGACAGGCCCGTCCCCCAACCCTCCGCCTGCAGGCGTGACAGGTGTGATGCACAGGCAGCCTTGCAGGAGCCACTTTCCCCTCCGTGAGCCTCAGCTTCCTCAGCTGTGGGAGGGGAGCATGCCCCCGTTCCACCTCACAGGTCCTGGGGTGTGGGGAAAGGGAGATAACGGAGGAGAAGGCCACCCCCAGATATGGAGCCTGGGGTCCCTTCCTCATGCTTGGACCTCACCTTGGACCTAGAGACCCTGCCGTGGTCACAAAACAAGCGGGCAGAGGTGGAGCCTGCCCACCAGGGGCGGGGATGGGGATGGGGAAGCTGCACTCTGTGAGTACACGGCTCCGGCAGCAGGAATAGAGGGTGCCAGCGTGCAGGTGAGCCCCTGGAAGGGGCAGTGAGCCAGAAGAGCCTGCTGCCTGGGGCAAGAGAAGCCTGCCCAGCACACCAAGGCTGTGATGTTCCCTTCATCCTTCCTTCTCAAAGTCTGCCGTTTAGACAGAAAACCTGACCTCCCAGATGGGAACAGGCCCCCCCGGGAGCAATGAAGATTCGGGGTCTCTGCACATCGCCCCAACCTTCCAGGCCAGCCTGGGGCAGGCAGGGCCTCCCACAGCCCCAAGAATTAAGAGAATCAAACTTGCTCATCCCAAGCCTGCTGACACATTCCCAGGTGGGATCAGCCGCTGCCTGTTCAAAAAGGAATCTTAAAAGCATCACATCTAAAATATAAACAGAAGGCTGTAAAAGAACGCCAGCTCTCTGTGGAAGGGAATGCTTTCTGGAGACTTAAAGGCAGATTAGCTCTGGAAATAGGCTCTGCAGTAAATGTGAGGCTTCTGGGAACCATCTGCTTGTTGGCATCAAACAGATACAAGAGGCTGTGACCTCTGTGACCCAGAAGCAAAGAGCCTGGAGGAAATGGCAGCCTGGGATGAAATGCAGGCAAGCACCCAAAAGTTTGCAGGACTAAGTAGCGGCTGAACACAAAGGGGCCCAAGACATCAGAGCGGACTGAGATGCGTACAGAAGCTGCAGATGGCAGAGGCGTTGCTGCAGAGGATCAGCGCAGGAGCATGGACCAGAGCGGACTGAGATGCGTACAGAAGCTGCAGATGGCAGAGGTGTCGCTGCAGAGGATCAGCGCAGGAGCGTGGACCGACCTTAAACCAAGCGACGCTTCATAGGAGATGCAGGAAATTAAGCCAAAGAGAATGTGGAAGTGGATGCCACTGGGGGAAGCCACATGGTGAGAAGAAGGCCAGCTGAAGGTGAGAAGAGAGGGTTCTCAAGAAGCTTTGCGGAGCCAGGGGAGCCCCCAGTTAAGGCAGAGCAAAAGCCTCCGGAACTCGGCCGTCCACAGCAGTATCTGGACTTGGCAGAATGAAGGGAAACTCTCTAATCTCCCAGGTTGGATTGGAGAAAAAAGCAAAAGCAGTAGGAGAAGCCCATGGACCTCCCTCCACAGGCACAGAGAAGCTGCCTGCGAACTGTGAGACCCAGCACCAGAGAGAAGAGCAGCACCATCTCCAGGGTTTTGTCGAAAAACAGCTTTGTCTCTGTTGTCGTTCAGTCGCTGAGTCATGTCCGACTCTCTGCAACCCCGTGGACTGCAGCTCGCCAGGCCTCCCTGTCCTTCACTGTCTCCCAGAGTTTGCTCAAACTCACGTCCATGGAGTCGGTGATGCCCTCCCGCCATCTCATCCTCTGTGGCCCCCTTTACTTGTGAGTTCAGTTCTATCTCTGATTGTGGTTTTGGACAAAATGAAAAGGACAGTTTTAAATTTGCAAGAATTTAGAAAGTGTGCCACTCACATACCTTTCCTGAAAGAGTCAATAAAAGAGGCCCTGGAGCCATCAAAGAAATATGAATGAGTGGCTGATGACTGTAAAGGTCATAGGTAAGGTCACTGGTGACTGGATGCCAATTAACCACACAGCGCTTAGATGTAAATCATTCCTATGATGGCGGTTACACAGCTGAACACAAACTTGACAACACTATTACTCAATGCACTCCATGTATGGTGGAGAACATTTTTGTGTAATAATAAACTGATTTGTGACTTCTGATTAATTTAACAGAGCTGCAGGGGGGCGGCTGCAGAGGAAAAGTCACTGAGTGTCTCTTTGTGGGAAGAAGGAACAGCCATCACTAAGGAAATGGCTTAGTCATTAAAAGTGCACTGGACTAACGTAAAGGCCACCCCTAGTAGAAACAAGAACATGATTTCTTCTAAACCGGCGTGGAAGGAAAGCAAGTAAGCCTGTGTGTGAGGAAAAGAACCTCGAACGGAGCAGAAAGAGAGGCTGTGGAACCTGCTGCTCAGGACAGAACCGCAGCATCAGCGGCGACAATAAGTGTGAACGGGTTAGTCTCTGCTGCCAAAAAGCACAGACTAAGCAGGGTGTTTTTAAGAGTCAAACGTGTGTTGCGTTCTCGGGGCACTCCTACAAACAGAAGTTTAAAAGCAAATAATAAAGATACGAGGCAAATGACGTGGAAGAGAAATCAGTAGGTAAAAGTGTGCTAGTCACTCAGTCGGGTCTGACTCTTGTGACTTCATGGACTGTAGCCTGCCAGGCTCCTCTCTCCATGGAATTCTCCAAGCAAGAATACTGGAGTGGGTAGCCATTCTCTTCTCCAGGAATCTTCCCCATCCAGGCGTCGAACCTTGGTCTCCTGCATTGCCGGCAGGGTCTTTACTGTCTGAGCCATCTGGTAAGTCCAGGTAAAATGATTAAAGTGGAACAGTGTGGTGCTATATATTGATATATATGTGCACACGATTACTGACACAAAATGATTCACTACAGTTCAAACTAGTGGAAGTGTCACAGAAACCTTTATGTACTGATTAACATAAGTTTATAGAAAGCAAAATCATGAGAAATGCTGGGCTGGATGAAGCACAAGCTGGAATCAAGATTGCTGGGAGAAATGTCAATAACCTCAGATATGCAGATGACACCACCCTTATGGCAAAAAGTAAAGAACTAAAGAACCTCTTGATGAAAGTGAAAGAGGAGAGTGAAAAAGTTGGCTTAAAGCTCAACATTCAGAAAACAAAGATCATGGCATCTGGTCCCATCACTTCATGACAAACAGATGGAGAAACAGTGGACACAGTGGCTGACTTTATTTTTGGGGGGCTCCAAAATCACTGCAGATGGTGACTGCAGCCATGAAATTAAAAGATACTAGCTCCTTGGAAGAAGTTATGACCAACCTAGAGAGCATATTAAAAAGCAGAGACATTACTTTGCCAACAAAGGTCCGTCTAGTCAAGGCTATGGTTTTTGCAGTAGTTATGTATGGATGTGAGAGTTGGACTATAAAGAAAGCTGAGTGCTGAAGAATTGATGCTTTTGAACTGTGGTGTTGGAGAAGACTCTTGAGAGTCCCTTGGACTGCAAGGAAATCCAACCAGTCCATCCTAAAGGAGATCAGTCCTGGGTGTTCTTTGGAAGGACTGATGTTGAAGCTGAAACTTCAATACTTTGGCCACCTGAGGCAAAGAGCTGACTCATTTAAAAAGACCCTGATGCTGGGAATGATTGAAGGCTGGAGTAGAAGGGGACGACAGAGGATGAGATGGTTGGATGGCATCACTGACTCGATGGACATGGGTTTGAGCAAGCTCCAGAGTTTGTGATGGACAGGGAGGCCTGGCGTGCTACGGTTCATGGGGTCACAGAGAGTCGGACACGACTGAGCAACTGAACTGAACTGAAAAGGAGGAATGTGCCAGCCTTCTTTTCCAATCATGATACCATATATTTGAAACCATACCTCTCAAAATAATCATAATCCGAGCAACCAGGGCCTTCCTATAATTTGTTGGTCAAGGATGAAATAAAACACGAAGCCCCGCCCATGAGTTTTGTGCATGTGAGATCAATCTTCCCGCTTGATTCCCTGTCAGAGCAGCCTGATCTGCTTAACTCAGAGTGCATGGCCTTGCTCTCTGCGTTTCCATTTCTGCATCTATAAAAATGGGCAAAATGCTATTCCCTGATTCCTAGGGCTGCTCTGAAAGTGTGAAAGTGTTGGTCGCTCAGTTGTGTCCAATTCTTTGGGGACTCCTGATAGCCCACCAGGCTCCTCTGTCCATGGGATTCTCCAGGCAAGAAAACTGGAGTGGGTGGCCATGCCCTCCTGCAAGGAATCTTCCTGACCCAGGGATTGCACCAGGGTCTCCTGCACTGCAGGCAGATTCTTTACCATCTGAGCCACCAGGGGAGCCCCACCAGGGCTGCTGTAAGGGTTGAGACAGGTAGAACATGAACAGCATTTTGTGGGGCTGGCACTTACTGGACGATACAGTGTACACATCTGAGCTATTGTTAAATCTCATTTCGGATGTGATGAGAACAGCACAGTGCACCTGTGGGCACAGGGAAAGATGGACTCGTCAATACACTATGGCTTAAATAACTTTATTTTTAACTCAGAACAAAAATGAAGAACCCAAGCTATAGAAAAAGCCACCTTCAAAACGAGAGGAGAAAAGCTGTGAAGATGAAAAAGAAATATTAATGATTTTTTTTTTAAAGACAGGGAATTGATCGTTGCATCTCTGGAAAAACTATACAAATGCATTTTACTTCTGTCATGTGTAGGTTTTTTAAAAGTTAGAGCATAAACCTGAAAGGGAGAAAGAAAAATCAGCCTGTAATGTGGCCTCAAATTATTCAGGAGCGTGTGCAGAGCTGGGCCCCTGATCACGACACATGGAAATCTGATTAAATATATCATATTCTGGGGGCAGGGGGAATTATAACCAAAGAAGTAGGCAATGTTAATGTTTTCCAGTAAAAGTTCCAGATGTTTTAACTGGCACGTTCTTGGAAGCGTTCTGCACACAGGTGTCTCTTCCCCAAATTGGAAAATGCAGTGAATGACCCTGTTCATTTTAGGGGCTGGTGAAACCCTGATGCCAGGAAGGTCCCCACAGTTAAAGTTTGCAGAGAGTCCTTTTGTTCGGTAGAGAGGTTTGAGTCTGTGATGAGGGCTGTGTGCCCTGCCAAGCACTGAGCTCCTTCAGCCAATGCCCGGGGCCCTCTGGGAGTCAGCACTGTTTTCAGGGTGCACATGCTTCTCAGGGGATCCCTCCCCTGGTGTGAGTGGTGATTGGGTGATCTTATGCTGGCACTCACATACAATGACAGCCTGCTGATTTCTGCAGGCCTTCAAAAGAACCCAGGACAGTCCCCCACACAGTAGATTGATATGAGATGCAAATACACTTTAATATTTCAGAATCAGGTAGGACAAGATCTGTCAGGAGATCAAATATAACACGTGTTCTAATTCAGAAGATGCGGAAAAAGACAGCAGTCAAACCCTGTATTTATTCCTCAGAAAAAATATCACAGGAGCGATGTTTGCAGCCCTCCAGGCTAACCTGGAGGAGAAGGTGGGTCCTCCCAGAACCCGGTGTCCCCCTGGAGCCAGGGCTGACGTTGCACTACACGCAGACCCCACCCTGGCCCTCCTGGGCCGAGGGCCAGTGGCTGTCGTGAGGCTGGCCTACAGCCCCCCAGGACTGATTACTTTTTGGAAGTTCTGGCAAAGGCACTCACAAAACTATTTGATATGAGAAAATGCAATCACTATTACCTACAGAAAGTAAACAGGTACTTCCTAAATTCTGGAGGATCACCTGAATGCCTTGAAAATGAATTAAAGAATTTGTTAAATTAGACCAATGAGGAACATGGAAGTTTCTCTACTTGTGTTCAACTGTAAACTGTCATAGACAGGAGCAAGCTCTGGTCTAGATCAGAGGTCAGCTGACTACCACCTGCTGGTCAAATCTGGCCCCCTACCTGTTTTTGTAAATAAAGTTTTATTGGTACACAGCCTGGTTTATTCACCTATATATCATCTAGGGATGTGTTCACACTGCAATGGCAAAGCTGAGTCTTTGCAGAGAGACCTTACAACCTGCAAAGTTGAAAATGTACACGAACTGGCCCCTGGTAGCATGAGTTTGCCAGTCCCAGACTAGACTGATAAAGGCTCAACAGTCCTGAGGCCTGGGGCACAGAGTCAGCAGTCGCTTAAACATGGGTCATTTAGGAGGTGAAAACAGGAGGTGAGGTGTGTAGGCAGCTTTAAGGAAAAACATGCCCACTGGCTCATGGAGGAGAGACTGGAAAAAAGCCTTTGTGTTCTTACCTCCAGGCAGCTATGTGTAGAAAGCATAACGGTTTCATTACAGTTAATAAAGAAATGAAAGTGAAAGAGAGGAGAGCTGCATTAATGGCAGGAGCAAACATAAAATAGCTGGGAATAACTCCAGTAAGAAAAAGCACCTATAAAGATCATGACAAAGCCTCCCCATGGGAAACTTACAAAGACTTGCAGAGATGAATAGAAAGGCGTCACACACTTTGATAAGGTAGGGATTGTCTAAATATTATGACGTTGTCCTTTCAAACTTGATGTTTGGATTTAATACAATTTCAATCAAATCTCCGATGAGACTTTTCTGGAACGTTACAGAGTGATTTCAGGCCTCCTGTCGGGTGGGACTCAGCCACAGTGTGGAATGGGACTCTGGGACATGCCCCAGTGTCCACCTCCCGCTGAGGAGCGACATGGGGGTAAAGAAGCTTTGTGAGGGGATCAGCGCTGGGCAGTGTGGCTGCAACCTGGTTCTGCCACCCACCCACCTCCTGAGTCCATAGCGGACCCTGCTTCATGAAGTTCCCAGGATCCAGTTACCACCCACGAAGACGTTCACTCTTCCGATGCTCTTTCTGATCTGAGGACCAGACCACGTGGCCGACACGAATCCAGATGTTGGTACCATGGACAGGGGAGCGAGGGGGAAGGGGCGGCCCATGACACGGATGCTGAGAACACCCGCTTTGTATTTGGGGGAGATTCGAGTGGGATCCTTACCTCACCCCTCATCCCAAATTAAATTTCCTATGGGTTACGGACTAAGACACCGGAAACCATGAAGGGGCTGGAGACGAGTCCGGGGGGCATTTGAGTTCAGGAGGAAGAAGGACACTGAAGGCCCAGCAGCCTGAACACGATCAGTGACCAGCAGTGATGGCAGACACCCCCCGGCGCTGTTCTGAGCACATGCCCAGGGCCCCCGTCCAGGCCAGTGGTCGCCATGGGCTGTCGTCACCCTGCTTTACAGCCGAGGCCTCTACAGGTCACCCGTCCAGGCCAGTGGTCGCCGTGGGCTGTCGTCACCCTGCTTTACAGCCGAGGCCTCTACAGGTCACCCGTCCAGGCCAGTGGTCGCCGTGGGCTGTCGTCACCCTGCTTTACAGCCGAGGCCTCTACAGGTCTCCCGGTGACCAGGAGGCCGGCACTGGGCCATCCTCAGGGGCAGCCCCCATACCCCGAGCTTCTGAAAGTCAAGCTCCCCTCCATGAGGACCGAGGCCCATGGAAGGGGACTGGTTCCCAGCCCAGGAGCGGGCAGCAGGCAGACGGGGAGGATCGCAGCTCGGGGCAGAAACTTCCTAAAGCGTGAAATGTGGATGGGACGTGTGACGAGAAGTTCTCCATCAGGGGTCACAGCGCAGACGGCGCGGCTCCCAGGGCTCCCGGGCTGGGTCCCATCTCCTTTAGCTTCACTCTGAAGCCTCACAAAGGACGCTGGGAGGCGTGTGAATTTGCCAGTCTTTCCGGAAAGTGCTGGAAAGTGCTGGGCGGTGCGTCATCGAGAGAGGTGCACGTGTCAGCGCCTTTGGACAGCGGGCTGGCAGTTGCTCAGAAAGTTAGATACATCCACCCCGTGACGCAGAACCCCTTTCCTGGGGGCTCTCCGGGATGGGATGGGCGTGGGGGTCACTGCTGACGGGTGTACTCTGGGGAATGTTGGCAAGTGTTCCAAGTTGACCATGGTGATGGCTTCCCGGCTCTGAACAGACCAAACCGCAGACTTGACCCCGTCGAAGGGCACCTCGGCTGTGAGCTGTCCCTCAGTGAAGCTCCTTTTAACAGATGGACGTGGATGGGTATTTGAGCCAGAAAGTGTTTGGCCGGATCCTCGGCCTGCTCCCCAGGCTCCTCTGACTGACAGCCGCCTGGTGGGGCCACCGCACCCTCTGCTGACACGTGTCCCCCTGAGGACGCGGCCTGCGTCCAGAAGTGACTCCCCACCCACTGAAAGCGGACGTGGCAGGCAGAGCAGGGTCGGGGTTCCCCCCTGAGCTCCCCGGGCACGCGGGGCCCCGCACACTGTGGATGACCAGGCGTCAGGGAAACTGCCTGATGCCCCTCGGAGGACCCCCCGCCATGCCCTGTCATCTCCAGAATTGCTGGGACTTCGGGACGGTGGGGCGGCTGGGAGCGATGGTTGGCCAAATCAGCCGGGCTTTCATTGCTGGTGTTGGTGGAGCCGGCGGGGAGCGGGGGCAGAAGGGACTTCAGAGTCTGCCGGTGCCCAGGGACAGAGCAGACAGACCAGAGGCCAGTGTTGTCAGACCCCCTTTGGAAAAGCCGAGCCGGCCCTTCCAGGGGCAGCTGAGTGGGTGGGGAGGTCAAGGACTGCCCAGTACGGAGCTGGAGGGGGCTGGGGCGGGGACCCGCCTGCCGTCTCAGCCTGGGGGCCCTGTCCAGGCGGTGCACCCCTGCAAGAGCTGGGCAGTAGCTGAGCAGGATGTTGCGGGGGTCCCAGCCTCCCCGGGGCGGAGTGGAGGTCTCTCTCTGCCGCCTCCCTCTGCCTGAGGCCAGGCACTCACCGCCTGCTGGGGAGACGGGCCTGCAGGACCGACGCGGGGAGAGAGGTCTGCGGTGGCCCCAGGAGCTCCTGGTGTGTTACAAGCGCTGGCTCTCGAGTCTTCTCCGTCTCGTTGTTCCAGTGGAACGCCCACGCCAGCACTCAGCCCCTCGCGGCGTTTCACACACAAATACACACACACACTCACACACTCACGTCGCTTGTCCCCCGAGGGCCGGTTCCACTGTGACCGGTGCAGCATCCTCGCCCTGGTGAGCAGGTGCTGAATCAGCTCCTCTCCTCAACACGCAGGGTCTGCTTTGCCAGGGGAAGGCCACTGAGACCCAGACGAGCTGACTGTCCAGTTCATTCGCATTCCCGCCTCGGGCTGGGTGCCGGCTGCCCTCCCATCCTTTGCCGGTTCTTGACCAGCCCGGCCAGAGGTGGGGCCTGCCTTCTCCGGCCTTGGAAGGCCAGTGGCTCGGGGTGATTGAGGCCACGCAGCAGCTTTGTTAGCCAGAGACCCCAGGAGGGGAGACCCACGGCTGGTGCTGAGCCCGGGAGGGCAGGCGTGGTCACCTGAGTCCTCGCCAAGGGCCAAAGTGTGAGGGTAGCCGGAGAGATGGCCCTGAGATCAGACTCAGCTTCTCCCCATCTGCTGGGGCCCCAGACCCGGGCCTGGGGGTGCCCTGGGGACGTGATGTGCACAGCGGCTGTCAGTGTCCCTTGCCACAGGACAGGTGGCCACCCCACACCGCTTCGTAGGCACGAGGGCAGTGTGCTGAGGCTGCGGGGCAGGGACAGAGCTGCCCGCCCAGGCGTCCCCCGCCCCCGCCCGACTGCCTCCCCTCCCTGGCCTCTCTCGTCAGGGGCATCGTGGAGGCCTGGCCCTTCAGAACCGGCTCAACGAGGTCCCACAAGACCACCACAGCCTGCAGCCTCCAGGACGGATTCCCAGGCACGGGCCGTGCCTACTGCGTGTCATCACTGGTGTCCCCGCTGGTCGGGGGCATTTCGTGTGACCGTTAGGGGCTGTGGGCTCCAGGGGACGAAGCCCTTCATTCCCTGCCCCCTGGGAACCCTGAATATCAGGAGGCGGCATGGCTGTCACCTTCCTGGTGTCCAGCAGCCCCTGAGGGAGGCAGAGGGGGGTGCAGGTGGGGTGGGGACAGACAGCTGTGGAGGCAGCTGCGGTGACCAGTAGCTGTGATCAGGGCAGCCAGACTGGTCCCCAAGGGGCAGGCGAGGAGGGGGCCCCGCTGTCTCATGCCAGGCGTCCCCGGGCCGCGGGCTGCCCTGGCCTCTGTCTGCAGCCCCACCATTTGCTGTGTCCCGTCTCCGCCCTGTCTGCCCCAGGTACCAGCCGCAGCTGTGAGTTTTCACCAGGACTTGGGTCTCCAGGTGGCTGCCTCCCTCACGCCTGGGCAGAGGGGGCCACATCTGAGCATCTGCGCCCCTCTGGGAATGAGTATGTCCCTCCCTCCTCGCGCATCTGGGACCTTCTGGGTTCAGGGCTCAGTTAACAGCACTCCTCACGTGTGAGGTCAAGAAACAGTCCTAGAGCTTCAGTCACACGACTGGCTGGGTGTGGAGGGGACGATGCTCAGCCTTTCCAGAAGCTTCTCCGCAGTAACAGGCTTCGTGGTCAAGCCACCTCACGCAGGCCACCGTCATCTTGTGGCCCCATGTTTTCCGTGTCTCTGCTGTTCAAGACCTCTTGCTCAGGGCGTTCAAATCAGAACCTCAAGCTTCCTGAACAGAAGATTCATCCAGACCTAGAAGGCAGTGGGAACTTTCAGAGGAACCAGTAACACAGCTCCATGGACTCCTGGAGCTGGAGAGTGTCCCTGTGTTTTGTGAACAAAGCTTTATAGGCTCCAAACACCGAGAAAAACCAACTCATCACCTCAGAACACGTGCTTCCCCGGCTGGTGGGAGAGACTCACCTGGACGGGAATGCGAGCGGGTCCACAACGCCAGCTCAGAACAACCCCCAGGTGCATAGACGCGGAGGGGACGCCAGGCCGGATGCCCCCCTCCAGAGACAGACAGACAGCTGCCCGAGCTCCTGGCGGAATGGAGCCCACAGTCCCGCCAAGCCTGGGGTCCCGGTCGCTGACTCCGCTTGTCCCTGAGCAGGTGGAGGCAGGGGCCCTGGGGCTGAGACCCCCAGCTCAGGTCTGCCTCCCTTCTTGTTTGTCACCGCCAGAGCTCAGGCATGTGGTCCCCAGGTGTGGGCGCAGCCCGCCAGGAGATCCCAGGGGTCCCTGGGGGTCTGGCCTACTGTCTCGAGGGGCCTGTCCCCAGGGAAGGATGCTGGAAACCAGAGAACCCACTTCCCAGCAGAGCAGCCACCCGCAGGGGCCAGCCGGCGCCATGAGGACCAGCGCAGGGCCCTGAGCAGGGCCCCCGAGACGGGCCTCGGCCATGAAGTCCCTCGCCTGGAAACGCATCTCTGCGGCCAGACGAGCCCTGTCGGCCCCGCCGCAGCCGGTCCCCGGGCTCCTGACCGCCTTCCCGGGCTGCAGACCCGACTCCCCAGCCTCTCTCCCGGTCACTGGGCCTCGGGACCAGCTGGCAGTCCCCACCGTGGGTGCTTCTGGGTGGGCCGGGCCTTTTGTCCCAGACGGACACCACCTCTGAGGACGTCAGGCCGCCTGTCCATTCCTGATAGTCAGGCCAAGGCCAGGACCGCTGAGCCCAACGTCTGCCCACAAAGGCCGCAGACCTGTGAGCCCCCGCCTGGCCGGTCTGGCTGCAGACCATCTCTGGTGGTTCTGGGTCTGCCTCCCTCCCCCACTCAGCCTGGGCCCTGCCGCAGACGGAAGGGGGTTCTCTGGGCTCGGGTGGAAGCTGGACGGGCCCCCGTGTACCCGTCCTGGCTTCTGTCTCCAGGCTGGGCCCTTGTCAGGGGGACTGGCCGGAGCAGACAGGGGCCTGGTGTCCTTCCTGCCCCACCCACCTGCCCGCCCAAGGTCAGGAAAAGCCAGAGGCCGGGGGTGTGGGGGAAAGAAGATGCCTCCTGAGGATGGGGGAACCTCTGGGACAAGCCCTAGGACGGTGTGTAGACTGAGTCGCTTTAAGCCATGAGGGCGTCCCGAATGGACTCCCAGCCCTGCTTCCCTCCCAGAAAAGAAAACCTGGGTGTCCGCGACACGGCACAGATGTGAACCGCAGGTGGACCAAGCTGGGCGGCAGGCCCACGGGGCACGTGCCGGGGCCTCTTGCGGGCCTGCCCGTGATGAAACACGCGTCCTTGTTCAGATCGGGAAGAAACGCAGAGCCCGGCCAGACGAACTGGCACAGACAGGCGCGTGGCCGGGACCCCGCTGGTGAGCGTGCTCCACTCCTCTGGCCGGCACGAGGAGTGAAGACGAATCCTCAACCAAACCCTGCCTCTTTTCGGTGGAATTACGGGGCGTGGGAGCCTCTGCTGTCTGAGCTCGCAGACATGAGAAGTAGCCCCCCAGGCGGGGCTCAGAGGGGACGCTGAGACAGCCCGGGCCCTGCCCGTCTGTCCTGGGGTTGGCGCATGAGCATGGACGTGGCCAGGGGTCGCCGACCCCTCGGACAGGCTGCCGGCCTGCGTCGGACGACGCGAGCTTTCATGCCAAGCCCCAGCCTCATCATAGCTGTAACACAGAGCATGTGAGCTGTTACAGAGTGCAGAGGAAATGCAGTAATGTTATCAAAATATTTACCTTCGGGTATGGAAACGTGGGTGGGCTTTTATTTTCTTTTTATGCTCCAGTGTTTTCCCATTTATCCACGAGTAAGAATTTATACAACTTTCTATGTAGAAAAAGTGGGCTCAGTGCTTCCTTTCTTGGTTAGCCCCTCGAGCTAGCCTGTGAGTGAGCGGGCTGGATGGTCTCGGTCGTGGATGTGACTGGACAGGTCAGGGAGGGGCAGCTGCCCTGGGCTGTGGGCAGCGGAGCAGAGGGTGGGCCTGGACGCTGCCTGCGGGGTCCTGGGCAGCTGAGGGTCACCATGGCACACACAGGGGCCTCTGTCCAACTCAGGAGAGCTGGGGAAGGGGTGCTCGCTGTGGATTAGGGTCAGGGTCCCGGGGCTGCTAGGCAGCTGGTCAGATGGGGAGAAACATGCAACCAGGACCCTGCACTGGTCTGGACAGTGACCCCCCGCCAGGACCCTGTGCCGGTCTGGACAGTGACCCCCCCAGGACCCTGCAATGGTCTGGACAGTGAGCCCAGGACCCTGCCCCAGTCTGGACAGGAAGCCCAGGACCCTGCACCGGTCTGGAGAGTGACCCCCCAGCACCCTGCGCCAGTCTGGACAGTGAGCCCAGGATGTGTCCCACCCTGGCCCTGCTCCCCACCCCCTCCTGGGCTGGGCCTCAGTCGGCAGAGACACAGGGGCTCCAAGCGTCTCCCCTGCTGCCCGCTCTCATGCTCATCCCCCTCTCCAGTGGCACATGGAGCTCCCCTCGGGGCTCCTGTCACTCTGGACACGCACCCACAGCCCTGGGGTCCCACACCAGCCCTGCTTCTGCAGCCCCTGGGAGGCCCCGTCCTGCCGAGTGGGTGGGCCCGGCGCAGACGTGGACACTGGGCAGGAGGCTGCGGGGGTACCCCGGGGAAGCCTCCTCCCCTATCCTGTGTCCACTGTCTCACCCGTGATGCTCCCGCTGCAGAGCAGAGGCTGGGGACCCCGTCCCCTCACGGCGCTGACCTGGCGTGTTCTGTCGTGTCCCCGAGATGCCCCAGTGCTGCCTGGGGGGCTGTGCACCCATCAACCAGCATGCACACCCCAGCTCTGCATCCTGCCAGGGGCTCTGTGGGGGTGAGGCACCCTTGTTTCCAGCGCTCTCCTCTGTGCAATTATGCAGCACCTGCTGTGTACACGGTTAAAGAAACAGGCCGATGCCGCCCAGACCCAAGGACCTGGCCAGCACAGGGCGGAGGACAGGCAGTTCACACCAGCAGCTGAGAGTTCCAGCACGTTCCTTTGTCACAGCCAAGGGTGGGAGGCAGGGCCCCACCCGGAGGAAGAGGGTGTTCCCAGGGACTTCTTGTGACAAGCATAGCTTTCTCCTCCAGTGTGGCTCTGAAAACTAGTTTTTGTCCTCAAGAAGGTCTGCTGGTGTCTTTCCAGCATATTGTCCGGGTGAGGCCAACCTCGCGGGGTCCCTGGGCTCCTGCTGTTCCCGACGGGGACTCTTGGTGTGTGTGGAGGCTGACGGCTCTCCTCTCTCTGCTTCTCAGGTCTCCTGACAAACACAGCCCCAGAGGGGCCCCAGGAGCGGCCCCGGCTCCCTGGAGAGTCCACAGCTCGGCCGCGGTCCTTGGCCCGTCGTGGACACCACCTACCCGCTGCCATCCGCCCACGCTCCATTTCTCTAGCCCGTCAAGGACAGCCTGCTTCCTCGGCCGCCCGCGCTGAGTCTGTCTGGCCTCCCCCAGGACTCGGGCCGGGGACACACCGCGGGGCCGTGTCGCCGGGCACCCCTGGAGCCTGGCCTGGCCGCCCTCCCGGCGTGGACTCGGAGAAGGAGGAGGACGAGGCTGCAGCCCTGCCAGCCCGAGAGTGGAGGACAGCGCCGGGTCCTTGGAGGACTGAGTCTCGGACGCAGACGTGGCCTCTCCTCGAGCCCCAGACTGTCCGAATCGCTTTTATTTTCTTATCCTTTCAGTATATTCAATAGACCAAAGAGCAAAATCTATTTTCAAGTGGACTCGCCCTCACCATCCGAGTCCCTGGGTTTGTGTACCGGGGGGTACACGGGGGCAGAGACGTGCCTGGGCGGCCCCCGCCCCACGAACACTGTGGGCCTTGCCCCCGCCCCGCGCGGCCAGAGGACGTGACCGGAGGACATGTGGCCCGTGATGTCCCCACGCGGACCCCACGGGCACGCCTGCCGGGGACCACAACCTGCCATGCACACCTGCTCCTCTGTACTTAGGTGGACCTTCTCCTACTAAAATCACTTTCTGTTTTAACCAGTTCGACGCGCCTCTCGCCGCCCCATTCAGATAGCGGGACAATCCAGGATCCGCAAGAGCATGTTGGGTCTCCCATGACTGCTGTCTCATCTGACCGCCCTTTAGCTCCAGAAAGCAAATTAAAGAAAGCGAAAGTAACACTTGTTTGAAAGAGATCATTAAATGTATTTTGCAAAGCCGAAAGTTATATATTTAACAGTTTTTATATGTTGTATATTTGTAGAAAATCCTATTTAACAATTCATGTGGCAGCCCCAGCCGTCCCTGAGAGGCAGGCCGGGACAGGGGCCTCCCAAAGGGTCTGGGGTGGGTGTTGGGGACCTGCACCCCCAGACACAGGGGCGCTCAGTGTGCGGAGGGGGCAGGACTCGGGGGCAGCGGGCTGAGGGCCAGGTCCGGGCGGCACAGGCACGCTGGTCGGCGACACAGAAGGGCCAGTGGCCTTTCCCATGGTCTGGGTTGGATCGTCCTGCCTCCTGGGCCTCTGTCCTGGGAGTGTCCAGTCCCTGGATCACGCCTGTTCCGACCAGTTTTGTTTCCTGTTTTCTTACCCCTCTGACGTTCGCAGACCTGGAGGGCAGTTGGCAGCCGACCTCGTCTTCCCAGTCGGATGCCCCCGTGATCCCAGTCTTCATGCCAGAAGGCGGAGACAGTGGGGGACGGGCCGAGCCCGCGTCTCCCGCGTCCCTCCTGCGAGGTGGGGTCGCCAGGCCCACGGATAAGGAACAGTTACGTTTACCTTCCCCCGGCCGCCCTGTGCCAGACCCCTTTATCCTCCTGAGTTTCAGCTGAAGTATACTACCTAAGAGTCCAATTAACAGGAGCGTTATGCTAGGTCTATGCTACTAAAAAAAAAAGTTATAAAAAATCTATATAGAACTTGTTCCAGCCACCCATAGACTAAAGATAGGAGAGAAACTTCATTTATTTAAGACCCATCCCAACGTCCATGAGTATTTAGTTACCTTCGGTCACCACAGATTCACGGGCACGTGTTGTCCTGGGGTGAAAGAGATGGCTGGGTTTGCGTTTCTCATCACAGAGGAGGCAGCCGCGGGGTGCTGCCCCGCCCCAGGCTCCTCGGCCCGGGGTCACTCCAGGAGTGGGGAGGGAGGCCTTGGGGGGTCCCCGGCCCAGCGCACCTCTGCCCTGCCTGCCAGCGTCCCCACCACCTCCCCCCGGCCTGTTTCTTTCAACAGTGGGTGTAGACACCTTCTGAGGGCAGAGACTGGGAGTTTGATTCTTTCAACAGTGGGTGTAGACACCTTCTGAGGGCAGAGACTGGGAGTTTGATATGTTGCAGCATTTTCCCCTTGTTTTACAGTATTCAATTTTGTGTTGATTCAGCTAAATTATGAAAATAAAGAGAAACTCCTTTGATAAGCATGGCTTTTGTTCGCTGGCCGCGGTGTCCTGGGAGGGGCTTTCGCCGGTGTGGCTGGCAGAGACAGAGCTCAGGGCACAGGTGGTGACAGGGCCTCCTTCCCAGGAGGTGGGCCCCGTGACCAAGTGCAGGCGAGAGCCCTCCAGGCATTTCTGGACCACACGGAGGCTCCCTGATGCCCAGCCCTGGGCGGGAGAGCAGCACCTGACCGGTAGCTAATGCTTCATCCCCGGCCAAGCCCATGGGAAGGCTGACGGCCACCTGCCTTCACCCACACCGGGGTCTGTGAGCCAGGCTCTGCTCATGCCCCCAGGCCCAGCTGCAGAACCCTGCTCGGGGCTCCAGAAGGAGACCCTTGTCTAAGGCCCCCCTTTCTAGGGGAATCTGCTTGGACCTCCAAGCAGCAGATATTGGCGTGTTCCAAATCAGGCAGGCTGTGACCACCAGCTTGCAACTGCTCTTGATAAAATTTCAACTCTGGGACCTGTAGCCTGGCGGGCGGGCCGTGGGCATCTCGAGGTCTGTGCTAGATTTGAGGAGGCTTCACTGGCCTTTGGAGCCGCTCCAGGGAGTGAAGGAGACCCCGCCCTCCCGCACAGAGCCGGGCTCATCCCAGGAGGGAGGAAGAAGGACAGAACACAGGCCTAGCTGCCACCACAGGGCACCCAGGTGTGCCCTACACTGTGGGCGGCCTGGGCGGCCATGACAGATAGGACCTTCCGGGGACTACACCACAGGAAGCACCTAGGGGACTTGGCCATCAGAGGCCAAGAGGGCGGGGCAGTGTGGCCGGGAGAGCGACCAGCCCTCGGCTCCTCCCTCTGTGCACACGGAGATGCGCTGGAAGGGCGCAGGGGGCGTGCCTGCCAGAGGAAAGTAACCTCCCCTACCCAGAGCCAGGGGCACGGCCGCTGTTCCAGAGCCTTCTGGGCATAGCAGGGGAAAACAGAATCGTGAGGCCAGAGGAAAGAGAAAGAGCTTCGTAACCGCCAGGGTTCATAAAAGCAGACCCTGATCTCCAAGCGGAGCCCGGTGTACCTGTCTGGATGGTCCGGGTGTGCTGCAGCGACAGCCGAACTCTCTGAGGCTGGCCTTCCCATCAGCAGGGGTCTCCCCTCCCGCCACAAGCCAGAGTGCCCGGCGAGAGCGTCTCCATAATGTGTGGACACTTAGGCGTCCAGAACGCACTGCAAAGCCCTCCGCGTGGAAGCAACGTCTCCTTGGCCCCGCCTCGCCTCCCCTGACCCGGCCACGCCTCCCCTGACCCGGCCACGCCCCTCCTCCCGGACACGCCCTCTGCCCTGGACATGCCCTCTGCCCCGCACGCCTCCCCTGGCCTGGCCACGCCCCCTGTGCCCTGTCCACTCCAGGCTGGGCCAAGTCTGGCTCTTCTAACTTGAGCTCCTGGCCTCAGTTTCCTGACCCACCAAATTCGATAGGCCTCCCTGCTGCCCACCTGCAGGGTGTGGAAAGGACGTGCGGTCCACCTCCTCGTGTGGGGGACAGTCACACACTCCCCCCACGGGGCCCGGTCCCAGCCGGGTTGTGACCTGAGGCTGGGCAGGCGTGGACACCGTCCCCAGGAGGGGAAGGACTGCTCTCCAGCCCCTGCAGGACAGCCTTGCTGGAGGGCCATGCTCCCCAGGGACACGACCCTCGGCTGCGGAGGCCGCCCCGCTGAGTGTCAGGAGGGGCAGGAGTCTGGGCGTGGGCCCTGTCCCGGCTGCCCGCACAGCTCAGATGCGCCTGCGCTCTGGGCCTCGGCTTTCCCGTTGGTGGAGTAAAGGGAGTTGGGCGGAGCTCACCGGGTTCCTGGAGAGCAAGGAGGAGGAGCACGTGAATGACCCAGCGCCGGCAGCCTGAGAGAACAGGAGGGTGGGTGCTGATTTAGGGGTGACTCTGAGTCAGGGCCGCCAACACTGCCCCATCTCTCGGAGCCAGCTCCGCCTCCTGGAAGGAGTGAAGCAGGCTGCGGGTGATGGGGGTCCTGGGGGCGCCTGCCTGCGGGGGCAGGTGAGGTTCCGGGTCAGGGGCAGGGCAGGGCTTCTTAAGCGGATCCCTCTGTGACTGTCTCTACAGCGATCAGGCACGCCCTCCATGGTCGGTTCCTGAACCAGCCAACCAGGACCACTGTACATGCTGTGTAGGGAGTGTGTGCACGTGTGTGTGTGTGTGTGTGTGTGTGTGTACACGTGCCTGTTTTCATGGTCACCCTTGTGTGCTGAGCACTTCCTAGGTCAGGAGTCCAAGTCACACACCATCAGCCAGGGAGGCTGTTGCCCACCCGAGTGTGCTTCTGTTGAAACCCCCTGTGGAGGTGAGGCTCAGGAGGTTCCCAGAGGTTCTCAGAGTGCTGGGCTCAGCAAGAGTGGGAGCCACCTCTCGTCCTGCTGGTCTGAGTAGGCCCTGTGTCCCCAGCAGAACCTGTGACAGCACCTGAGTGCCACCGAGAGGACCCACTTCAGGGCTCAGGAGGCTCCCTGAGTGGCTGGGTCAGCCCAGCCCAGGGAGAGGCAACACCAGGGTGTGGAAGGGGCTCCTGGCGGAGATGGGGGTGGTGGGCGCTCGGGGAGGGGCTAGAGAAGGCAGACAGGAGTGGGAGGAAGTGGACTCAGGGGCCCCGGGGAGCGGGGGACAAGGAGAGGGGCTGAAACAGGTGTCCGGGCCTCTCCGTGCAGCTCCAGGACCTCAGGACGGCAGCCTGCCCTCCCAGGACACATGCCCGTGTTTGCCCACCAGCACTCTTCACCCGCACCGGGACTTGCCGGCTGCTCCCCACTAAGACGCCCCCATCCCACGGAGGTTGCTCACACCCTGTGTCCTGCCCCGGGGGTCCTGTCATGCAGACAGGGGACCCAGCAGCTACCAGGAACCGCATGCGGACCTTCACAGGCGCTGCCCCGCGTCCCCAGCTCCACTGGTCAGGTCAGAGCTCACAGCCCTGGCCTGATTCAGACGCCCCTCTGTCCTTCTGTCTCTCAGCCACCCTCCAGACCGCCAAGGCAGGGCCTGATCACCCAACGCACAGGCCGTCACCCCTCCACTCTTCCTGGCCTGGGCATCGGGCGTCCCTCCTGAAGGTGGGGGTGGGCTCTCTGCTCTCACTGCCCTGGAGGACCCGCGTGCACCCTTCTGGCTGGCCAGCTGGTCTCCTGGTCGTGTATCTTCTCCATTTAGTCACTGGCTTCCTTAGGGGACACACTGAATCTTAAATTATCTTTTATTTCTTCTCCTGCTCCCAGGGTCATGGAATTGCTTTAAAATAATAACCACATTTATTTTTTGCTTTTATAGATGTCACCTCATTTATTCCTTCTGCCAGTACCGCAGGGAGGAAACCCGCTTCCTTCCTGGTGGGGGTGCAGGGGCCCCTGCTACTGGGGTGGCACCCAGTGGACCCGCCTGTGGTGTCGCTGACCCTTCATCCCTAGGGTCCCCTCACCAGGAGAGGGCTTTATTCCAGGGCAAGAGGAGCCCAGAAGTTGGCCGTCCAGGCCCGCTGCACCGTCTGGTCCCGTGGTAAAGACGGGAGTGAGCCGGGAGGCGAGAAAGGAACCCAAACGTGGAGGTGTCCACGCCTCACAGCACCTCAGCTCCGCAGAGGGCGAGCGCTAAGGAAAAGTCACTCTCCCCTCGTGGCTCAGATGGTAAAGTATCTACCTGCAACGCAGGAGACCGAGGTTCGATCCCTGGGTTGGGAAGATCCCCCGGAGAAGGGAATGGCAACCCACTCCAGGATTCTTGTCTGGGAAATCCTGTGGACAGAGGAGCCTGGTGGGCTACAGCCCATGGGGTCGCAAAGAGTCAGACACGAGTGAGCAGTGAACACTTTCACTCTGAGGCTTGTGGAAACGGTCAGGAAGGTTCCACTGAGGACCTTTGCAACAGTCGGGAGGTCAAGTTCCACTCCCAGCAGAGCAGACGGATGGCTGGGGATTTACAGCCAAGGAGCAGAGTGGATGGAGGCCGGGACTGGACACGGTGGGGCTGGGGTTCCTGTCAGCGAAGGTGGGTGCCCTGAGACTGACCCGGCAGGACTCTGGCTAAGATGGGCCTGCTGAGGTCATACATGGGATACCGACGCCAGGCTGGCCGAGCACCAGACCCGGTCAAGGGGAGTGTTTTGGTCATGAGCCTCTCTGAGCGTGGAGATGGTACCTCCCACACAAGCCGCCACAGCATGGCCCTCCCATTTGAGCCTGGCCTCACTTGCAGGAAGAGAGACGAGGAAGGAAAAGCTCCTGTTGCCAAGGAGACACCGAGACACCTGCTGAGCCCGTGGTCACCACTGGGCCCCCAACACTCCTGGGAGAAGGGCGGAGGAGGGTTGCCCCGAGGCACTTTCCAGGTGACACTCAGTCTGACACTGGCTGGGCCCTGGCAAGGCCAGCTCTCAGGCAGAGGTTGGCTGCAAACCCCAGAGCTAAGCCCGCCCCTGAGTGACAGGTGACCCAGTGGGAACGTCCAGGCCCAGCCCCAAATGCCAAGGATGGCCCGGCTGCCCTCCCACCCCAGGCCCCATCAGTGAGGGCTCCCGGGGCCTTTCTGAGGGACGAGGCCTCACCGAGCCGGACAGACGGACGGCCTGGGCTCCCTTCTGAGCGACGCCGACCATCCCACCCCACGTCAGGGCCGTGGCCCCGTGAGCCAGCCCCATCTCATCCCAGAAACGCCATGTTGTGCTTCGTGTTGTGGGTCAGCTAACGCGCTGGGACCCACAGACCACCATGGGACCATCTGACTGGCTCAGGGGGCGGGACGCCCGGGACACAGACACAGAAGCGGGCCCTGCCCCCTGTGCAGCCTGGCAGGTGGAGGGAGGAGGCCGGAGGACCTCGGGCTGAGCACTCAGGAGAGTGAACACAGCCCCGAGTCCCAGAACCCACACGGTCCGGGAGCGGCTCAGATCTGCTGTGCGCCCGGGGAGGCCGCTGTCCCTACAGGAGCATCCGTGATGCTCAGGGGCCCAGGGCCTCACCCCACCCGAGCAGGTGCCTGGACCCACCGGATGCCCCCACTGCCTCGGCCCCGTGAACCCCGAAGACAAGAGCAGTCCCAGGTGACCCGGGGGCAGAGGGCAGATCTGGCGATGAGCACAGGTCCTGGCAGAAGGAGTGTCTCCACGCAGGCCACGAGCTCTGTGGAGCCGCCGCCTCCTCCCGCTTTCGCAGGGCTGTGGTCAGCTCCCGGGGCCGAGCGCCCATCAGTAACTGCGGATATGACAGAGCCGCTAATGAAATCGATTTGGTCAAGTTATCAATTTAATGCCTAAAACGGAACCGATCTCATCCCCAAGGCTGGAGGCTGGCTGTCATAAGTCACCCAGAGAGAATGAGCTTCTGACTTGCAAATAATTAAACTTACTTTTCTGCTTGGGGTTCATAAACTTCCCCTTAATTATGACTGCGAGAGCCCCTCAATCATCTGGAGGTGAGCTGCGGCCTGAGGAGGCCCATCCCTTTGGGGAAATAGTCTGTGTCGTGGGCGTGGGGTGCATCCTGGCAGGGGTCAGCCAGGTGGACACTCAGGCTCCTCCATGTGGGGCTCCCCCAGACCCTCTCAGCCCTGCTTCATCCCCTTACGTGCAGACACTCTTCACAAGAAGACAAGAAGCATTAGCTGCAGGAATGACAGCAAGCACCCTGCCTGCCCCCCAGAGACCACGTGGCCGCTGGGATCCATGCTCTTGGCTTTGTTCTCGTCCAAGGAATTTCTGAACAGTCTCCTTCATCCAGAAAAGATCGCTTTTGCTGTGATCAGGTGACTTGGCTTCTGTGTTCCATAGTCAAGGTGAAGTCAAGGTCAAGGCTTGGAGGGGGCGTTTAGGCCCCTGGGTGGTCGCCCTCTCTCCAGCCCCCGGGGTGCAGCCCTCAGCCCTAGTGACCCCAGGAGCACAGGCTCAGGGGAGGCGGGCATGCACGCCGCATCCAGGAGGAGCCGCAGTCTCCTGCAGGGCAGAGCTGAGTGGGGTTGGGGTGCCGGGGGAGCGAGGGGCTGAGCGGAGCTCGCTAGGGGCGGCTGGACAGCTCCTCCCCATGCCGGTCAGTGCTGTCCCGGCCCTTCTGGTGAGGCTCCAGGGACATACGTGCCGGGGGAGGGCAATCAAATGCGAATATTCCACAGCAGTGGGTGAGGGTTGTGCTCAGATGCTAAATTGGGCTGTCTGTTCATGGGATCCTGCTTTGCCAGATGGTCAGAGAAGCTTCTGGTTTCCCAGTTAGCTTTCCAGACACTGTTTGATCCCAGGATGAGTCTGTGTGTGTGTCTGTGTCTGTGTGTGAATATCTATGTGTGTGTGTGCACATGTGTGTGAATGTGTCTCTGTGTGTGTCTGTGTGTGTGTGAATGTCTGTGTATGTGCACATGTGTGTGAATGTGTCTCTGTGTGTGTGTCTCTGTGTTTGTGTCTGTGTGTGAATGTCTCTGTGTGTGAATGTCTGTGTGTGAACGTCTGTGTGTGTGAATGTGTCTCTGTGTGTGTGTCTGTGTGTGTGTGAATGTCTGTGTATGTGCACATGTGTGTGAATGTGTCTCTGTGTGTGTCTCTGTGTGTGTGTGTGTGTGTGAATGTGTCTCTGTGTGTGTGTCTGTGTGTGTGTGAATGTCTCTGTGTGTGTGTCTGTGTGTGTGTGTGAATGTCTGTGTGTGCACACACACGTGTGTTCATGGGAGTGTCCACGGTGTGTGTCAGAGCCCACATGTGTGTGTCCTGCCGCAGCTGAGCCCCACAGGAGGCCTGCTCGGGGGCGCAGCTCCTCAGCGACAGGAGGCTGCTCCCGCCTGGCGCAGTGTGAGGCAGGGCCAAGCCAGCGTCCTCCTGCAGGGACGCCCTCTACTCGGCCACGCGGCCCAACAGAGAGGCCCCCAGACACGAGCCCCACAGTCCAGCAGGCACGGGGAGGGGCGCCCGGGGGCCCAGAAACGTCTGACAGCAGCGTCCACCCCGGAGCACGGACGCAGCGTCAGGTGTGGGCTCCAGATGAACTGTGGTTTTCCAAAAAACGGATAATAATGTGTTGAAGGGGAAGATGCTGTAGGGAACAGGAGTACGGGAGCCAAGGGCTGTGGCCACGGCTCCCAGCCCCCAGCTCTCCCAGGCGTCACCTCCCCGGCTCCTGGCTCCCGGGAGTGAGAACCCCTCCCGCACTCACTCACCTGCGCGTTCACCGCAGCCCACCCAGCACGGGACGAGCCTGGGGGTGAGGGCTGGTGGGGAACAGAGCAGACGCAGTGCTGGGGCCAGGCTCTGCTGCAGGGTGAGGGGAGGGGAAGGAAGACGACCCCCACAAGCAAACGGGTAAATGTCGTCTCCACTGGGCCACAGGGATGTGGGGAGCGCACTGCTGGACGTGGGGGCCAGGGCCCATCACAGCCTAAGTTGTCCTGACCTGGTTGGGATGAAGGCTTGAACCAGAATAGCCTTCTGTTAGGACAGGGGGACCTGGAGGTTTGAGCTCAGCTCTGCCCTCCTTTCCGAAACTCAGGTGCTTCAAGAGTCGGGTCTAGACCTGCCCTCTGCTCCATGAGGCTCATGCAGGCACCATGCCCAGCATCATCTCTGCCCACTGCACACGCCTGCAGACCCGGCCCTGGGTGATGCCCTGCCCTACGGCGGCATCCTAGGTGTGACCCGACATGGGCTCTCCTGGCACCAGCCCTGGTCGGCGCCCTGCCCCTGCAGGGCACAGGCAGGACACGTGCTGGACAGTCCACGGCCACACCCACAGGATCACCACCACGCTGCAGACGCCCAGCAGAAAAAAGACGCCTAGCAGAAAAAAGACGCCTATTCAAAGCGTCGTCTCCTGGGGCCTGTTCAAACATTTCCTCTTCCATAAAGGGAATGCCAACCTGCCTGCACGAGGAATTTGAAGAGGAGATCACCCTCCCAGGCCTCGAGAGAAGGGCCCCAGCAGATCACTGGCCAGAGAATCTTGGAGGTTCAGGAAGGAACATGGATCAGGGAGGTGAGATGCTGGTTACTGGAGAATGGTAAGGTTGGCAACTCTTTCCAAGAAACAACTACAAAACCTGAACCCAGTTCTCCAACACAACACTCCGAAGGCACTGAATAGAGGCAGGAAGAAACAGGGAAGAGTTACTTTTGGAAGATTGCTGCTGATCAGGTGAGAACTGCAACTTCACGGCTCTCTTCCTAGGGCTACTCCCAACCCCAGCCGCGGCGGTGAAAACGCACAGCCTCGGAGGGTACGGCGGCAGGTGACAGAGCGGAGCAGCAGGCGGCAGGAAGGGTGAAGAAAGAGCAGGTTTGTGAGCAGGGGACACAGATGGGGCCAGATCCAGGACTGAGGGTCCAGTCCTGAGTGATCCTGGCTGATCACTAAGCAACAGGGGGCCGTGCGGCAGAAACTGGAGACAAAGGCTTGTGATGACGGATGGGAAGGCCATGCCTTTGATAAAGGACAGTCTCCAACCTGCACGGTCCAGGCCGCCGTGAGAGGAGGTGCTCCAACTTGAGGCATCAGAAGGAGGAACACAGGGTGACCAAGGAAGACAGAAGCCGAAGACCCAGAAAGTGGGTGAGCCCCCAAACCTTGGTGGACTCCGCCCAAATCCTCAGCTGAGCACTAGACCACACAGGTGTGAGACACACACAAGGAGTCAGGATTTAAAGTGAGCCGAGCTGAAACCAAAGAACACAAAACAAACCCAGAAAATAGGAGCTTGAAGCAGAAGTGTCAGCTGCTCCTCACTTCAGGGAAGACAGATTTCACAGTCTGAGTGCAGGCAAAAGAATTGCCAAGTGTAACACAAAGCAAGAACCCTCAAAAAATAACAGACGTTTCAGAGTGCCCACAACATACTACTTTGAGCTTTCCACCAAAATTTATCAGATGTGCAAAGAAGCAGGAATGTGTGATCTGTACTCAGGAAAAAGTTTACACATTGACATAATTTCAGAACCAGCCTGCTGCTGATTTATCAGAGACTTCCAAGAGCTCTCATGAAGGTGTTCAAATACTTAAAGGACAGTGTGGTAGCAGGGCGCTTTCCCTGTGGCTCAGCTGGTAAAGAACCCGCCTGCCAGTGCAGAAGAGGCAAGAGACGAGGGTTCGACCCCTGGTGGGGAAGATCCCCTGGAGGAGTAAATGACAACCCACTCCGGTATTCTTGCCTGGAAAAATCTCATGGACAAAGGAGCCTGGGGTCTCAGAGAGTTGGACATGACTGAGTGTGCACGCCATGCCACGCCATGTGGTATCAGTGAGGAGAGAGGCAGAGAAGGTCCACAAAGAAACCCCCAACGACATCTAAGAATGGCGGTTCTGGGCCTGAAAAGTACAACATTAGGAAATACATTGAAAAATTGACCAGATGGGCTCAATAGCAGCCGGCAGCCAACAGAGGAGCAGGCTGGTAAGCCTGGAGATGGGCCAGTAAAAGTGAGTCGATCTGAAAAATGGACCGAAACTGTGGACGGAAAGTGGGAAGGCCTCAGAGACCTTTGGGGAGGAGATGAAACTGTCCAGCAGAGGCGGAATTAGGGCCCTGGAACGAGAGGAGGAAACATGGTGTAGAAGCAGCATTTGTAGGAGTGCTGGCCGAGGCCTGCGCATCTGGAGAAGACGTGAATACACAGACCCTTCGGGCCAACAGCCCAAAGTGGAACAAAAACAAGAACCACGACGAAGAGCATGTTAGTGAAACTTCCGCAAGACAAGCACTGAGAGGCGTCCTCGAAAACCGCAAGAGAAAGCAGCCCGCTCCACAGAGGTGGCGGTGCTCGGACGCTCGGCTGACACCCCGCCAGAGACCAGGCAGGCCACGGACAGAGGAGTGGGTGAGAAGAGGCCCCGCACGTGTGTGCATACGAGGGAGTGTTACTCGGCCGTGAAAAAGAATGGAATGACTCCATTCGCAGCGACAGGGATGAACTCGGACATCATCATAATAAGTGAAGTAAGTCAGAGAAAGACAGGTATCATAAGGTGCCACTTATATGTGGGGTCTAAAACATGACAGAAGTGAAGTAATTTGCAAAACCAAACAGACCCACAGACATAGGAAGCAAACCTATGGTCACCAGAGGGGAAAGGGGTGAGGGGAGAGGAGAATCAGGAGGCTGAGATTATCATACACACATGACTAAGCGCAAAATCAGTAACTAGCAAGGACCTGCGGAGCAGCACAGGGAGCTATGCTCAATATTTTGTAAGAACCTATAAGGGAAGAGAATCTGAAATAGAATAGATTTATAAATGTGTGTGTATTTATGTATAACAGAATAACTTTGGTGTACACCTCGAACTAACAACACTGAAAATCAACTATAATTCTATTTTTTTTTAAAAAAGCAAACAGAAAACCAATGTGGAGGTCAGACACTGCAGAGTCACATCAGAAGTATCTAGGAGAAAAAAAAATGTACCAAACAAACAATCTACTTCCAGAAAAACTATCCTTCAAATAGAATGTGAAATAAAGACATTTCCAGTAAAATAAAGCGAGAAAATTCCCTGCCAGTAGCCTTGCAGTGCAAGAAGTGGTCAAGTATCATAAATACAAACAACAGCAGTGTGTCCACAATTTCGTAATTTCTTCAAAATACATTTGGTTGGGTTTCAAATGTACAGAGGTTTTACTTGTCTTGTATAAAGGCATATAAGCCCAAAAGATGATGGTTGCAGATAGAAAATATTCTGTTACAAAGTTCCTTTTTTTTCAGAAGTCACTTAATCTTAAATGAGGTGTGATAACGTAATATAACCACTGTGCAGCTGCTAAAAGCAGAGTGTTACCTAGAAAGCTGAAAGTGGAAGGGAAGCGGTGTGCTACTGACATGCGGTCAGCCCCGGAAGGCGGGAAGGGGAGGCTGTAGAAAGAAAGCTGAGCTGAGACCATGGGAGAGACAGTGAGCCGGCCCCAAACCCAGCACAGCAGCAGCCGCGTGTAAACAGAATGCACCCCAATGACAAGTCAAGGGAGGACAGACGGGATAAAACAGTAAGAACAAAACACGTGCTTTATGCAGGCAAACCCTAACATGAACCACACACAGTGAAAGAACGGACAGCTTGTACCATCCAGACAGCAGGCGGGAGAAACCGGGAGGGGATTCATGAGTAATAACAGACGAGTGGAGTCTCTGACAGGGAACAATACTATGAAAAGGACCACTCAATAATGACAAAGCGTCAGTATATCCGAAAAATAAAAGAATTCTAGATGTTTATGTGCCTGAAAATGAATACACAGTACATGGAACAAAATGGTCAGAACTGAAAGGACATTCAGAGACGGTAACCATTAGAAGGAGATCCAACCAGTCCATTCTGAAGGAGATCAGCCCTGGGATTTCTTTGGAAGGAATGATGCTAAAGCTGAAACTCCAGTACTTTGGCCACCTCATGTGAAGAGTTGACTCAATGGAAAAGACCCTGATGCTGGGAGGGATTGGGGGCAGGAGGAGAACGGGACGACAGAGGATGAGATGGCTGGATGGCATCACCAACTCTATGGACATGAGTCTGAGTGAACTCCGAGAGTTGGTGATGGACAGAGAGGCCTGGCGTGCTGCGATTCATGGGGTCTCAAAGAGTGGGACACGACTGAGCGACTGAACTGAACTGAACTGAACCATTAGAAATGGAGATATCATTATTCTGCCATCAGTAACTGATGAAAGAAACACAAAATCAGTAAGGCCATGGATGACTCAGATAAGAGCAGCGAGGACCTAATTACACTTCTAGAACATTCCACCAACAGAATGGCCCCTACACGTGCCAGGACCCATGGTAGGGCTGTGTGCCTATATTTTCTCAAATTACTAAACTCTGTTCAAAAGTAGTTGTACATGTCTGATCAGTCTTTGTTAACTTTAGACATTCTAATGAACTAACTTTACTCACACTCTCTTCAAGACACATGGAAGATGATCCAAGACAGACCAAATGTTGGAGAAAAAGCAAATCTCAAAAAAATTCAAGAAATGAAAATCATGTAATACATGCTGTCTGACCACAACTGAATCTGACCACAAGTTAGAAATCAATCAGAAAACAGTATCTGGAAAATTCCCCAATACTTGGAAATACCTTCTACACAATCCAGAAGATAAGGAACACTGTGAACTTAACATGTTTAATTAAAATAATGCAAATATTTTGACTTGAATGAAAATAAAAACACACTACACTGAAAATCTCTTCAATGCAGCCAGTGCAGCGCTTTAAAAGATCATATTAGGAAGGGGGAAAGGTATGAAGTGACTGACATCAGCTTCCTCCTTAAGAAACCAGAGAAAGTCCATGAGGGGCTCCCCCGGTGGCCCTTGTGGGAAAGCACCCGCCTGCCAATGCAGGAGACCTAAGAGATGCAGGTTGAATCCCTGGGTCGGGAAGATGCCCTGGAGGAGGGCATGGCAACCCACTGCAGTATTCTTGCCCGGGAAATGCCATGGACAGAGGAGCCTGACGGGCACACTCTCTGGGGTTGCAAACAGTGAGACACAAGTGAAGCAACTTAGCAAGCACGCACGTAAGCAGACTCCATGCACACGGGAGGAAGGCATGCACGTAAGCAGGCTCCGTGCACACGGGAGGAAGGCACGCACGTAAGCAGACTCCGTGCACATGGGAGGAAGACGGTGCAGTGAAGGCGGAGGTCAGCGAACCAGAAAGCGAGCCAGTAACGGAGAAAAGCAATGAAACCAAATGCTGGGGTTTTAAAAAGCAGCTTTACGGAGCTGTGAAAGTGAAAGTCACTCAGTCGTGTCCGACTCTTTGCAATGCCATGGACTATACACTCCTTGAAATTTCCCAGGCCAGAGTACTGGAGTGGGTAGCCTTTCCCTTCTCCAGGGCATCTTCCCAACCCAGGGATGAAACCTAGGTCTCCTGCATTCCAGGCGGATTCTTTACCAACTGAGCTACCCGGGAAGCCCACACAGAGTTATGATGGGTGTGCAATTAACTGAAGGTATTTCAAACGTACAACTGTGGAAAACATCAGCGTTTTGACATGAACGCACACCATTGAAACCATTGCCCCGTCTCAGTCTGCTCTGGCTGCGGTGGCAACAAACCATGGGCAGAGTGGCACGTCTCATTGTGGGTTTCCTTCTTTTCTAATGCACACATGTAAAGCTGTGAATCTCCCTCCCAGAGTTGGTTCTGCCGCATCACACACGTGTGGGTCTGTTGTGTTTTCATTATCGTCCTGTTCAGAGTATTTCTCTAATTTGCTTGGTTATTTATTTTCGACCCATGGATTGTTCAGAAATGGGTTATTTAACTTCTAAATATTTGGGGATTTTCTAGATATTTTAGGGTTACTGAGGTCTAAATTAGTTGCATTGTGGCCAAAGAAAGTATTCTGCATGATTTCAGCCCTTTGAAATTGAGCCTGTTTGATGGCCTATTGCATGATGTATGGTGGTGACTGTACCGTATTGATTTGAAACAAATGTGTATTTTGTAAGGGTCGCATTTGTGCCCTGTAAATATCAACTGTTATCAGTACCGCATATCCAAATATAAACTTTTAAAATGCTCTTTGTCTAGTTCTACCAAAAATGTTAGAATGTTAATGAGACGTGCACTGAAGTCAGTGAAGGTGGCATTGTATAGGTATTGAGACTTTACATAAATGAGACGACGTGTATTTAAATATTTATTTAGATCTTCTGATTGTCTTTCATTGTCGTTGTGTTATTTTCTCCTCAACAGGTTTTCATGCACCAGTGTTCGTTCCTTTAGGTTTTACAGAAAGCAGCTTTGAGAAGCTTGTTTTGAATAATACGTCTGTTGATGCCACAAAATTGTCTGGCAATACTGTCACATTTTTCCTTTTAAATCTTTTCCTATTTATCTTGTTTTACTCCACCAAATTGAAATACTCTTAACTTGTCCCAGATTTTAAGGAGAGTGTGTCTACAAGTTTTATACTAAAGCATGATGTCTGTGGTCCGTTTTTAGAGATAACCTATATCAACTTTAGGAAGTACTCTCCTATTCATAGCTTTTTCAGAGCTTTTATCAAAAATGAGGTTAAAATTTTTATATGTACTTTCTTGCCTCTATTCTCATAACTGTATGTTTTTAAGTGGTGAATTATACATGTGGTATTAATGCATCTTCTTATTCCTAAGAAAACTCAGTTTGACCATGAGTAATTTTTAATGGATTACCGCATTTGGATTGTTAACACTTTGATTGATTTTTAAATCGATGCTCATAAATTATATTGACCTACGCTTCTCTTATACTGTCCTTCACTGACTTGGGATCAAGAAGATACCTCATAAAAAGAGTTCTTTTATTTTTTATTGTCTGGATGATTCTTTATGAAATTGGAATGATTTCTGTTCATTGACTATTTGGTAGAATTCACCCATAAAGCTATCTGTGCCCGTTTTTAAACTGAAAATATGAGCTAGATGGCCTTTAAAAGACCAGTGCAGTTTCTTTAACTCTTAAAGGTCTTTTTAGGCTTGCTGTTTCTTTGGGGATCATTTTTGGGAAGTTATACTTTATCAGACACTTTTCAAGTTGACTTAAGTTTGCACATTTATCAGGACAGATGTGCTTATAGAGTTCTCTCATCTTTAATGTCTCTACTGTGAGATGTATCATATCACTCATTCAATGACGCAGGTGAGCAGCAGTAACACAGGAAACACACATCCTTCCAGCATTTCCGTGAAGAGTCGGAGCCTCCCCAGCCTGACGAAGCCGCCACGACCTCACCCCAGTCTTTTCTTCTCCCACACTCTCCCCAGAGCCATCATCTCCCTGACTTTGTGGAAATCACATTCTTACATTTTTAAGAGTTTGTAAGCTAAGAACATATCCGTACCTTCTGTCACTGGGTTTACAGTGAGAGTAACAGTCAGGGAGCTAAGTTTAAAGGTCAGAGCACCGTGGCCACCGCACAGGAAAGACACCCGGGGAAAACAAGCTCAGCAGAGTGTGTGGGGACGCCTGGCACCTGGAGAGTTAGTGCGGCCCTCTGCAGAGTGCCCTGAGCAGGTCGTGAATGAGGCGGGGACCCCTGCGCTCACAGAGGCCGGGCCC
The DNA here is from genome assembly GCF_003369695.1 of Bos indicus x Bos taurus. Taxonomy (NCBI): domain Eukaryota; kingdom Metazoa; phylum Chordata; class Mammalia; order Artiodactyla; family Bovidae; genus Bos; species Bos indicus x Bos taurus. The sequence goes on along the minus strand of NC_040080.1, from coordinate 1,576,864 downwards.
CTGCGGGGGCTGTAGTGCGGGCCGGGAGCTGGTGACTGGGAGGAGCTAGGCCACAGTCAGAGCCACAGCTGTGCTGACTGCTCAGTCCTCCTCCAGCTCCCGGGATGCGCCCCGAGAAGCCCCATCTGTGCAGTGGGGTGCACGCCCTCAGATGGCCCAGAATCCCAGGAGATGAGCCATGCACACAGCCAAGGAATGGCAGAGGAGGGCCCCAGTCAGCAGTTCAGCTGCACAGAGCTTGGGTCAGACGCTGACACGGCCGGGGTGAGGCCCCCGGGTGAACCTCCACGTGCCCGTCGACAGGGATGCCCTCCAGTCCGGGCATGGTGAGCTCTGCGTCTGGTGGACGGCTGTCCACACAGAGACCTTCACCTGCCTCCTGAGGGTGACGGCCACGCTCTGCACGGCATGTCCGGTGCCCTGAGCCCTCGGTGGGCTCCTGCTCTCGGCCGGGTGGTCACGACCTCCCGAGCCTCCCAGGAAAGCACTCCAGGGAAGCAATGGTTTCAGAGTCTGCCTGTCCAAAGTGGCTTTTATCTTTTTCTACATATTTATTTTATTGTTGACCATGAAAACACACTGAAGGGTTTGGCTGGGTAAAGAATTCTGGTTGGAAACTGTTTCCCTTCTGACTCAGAAGAGGCATATCTGTGTCTTTTGCATGCCGGTCGTGCTGTTGAGAAACCCAAAACCTTGTTGGTTCCACCCTTTGAGCCAACTTTCCTACAAGTAAGATCACAGCACGGTCTCTACTCTATTGCCCAGCTCCATGTGAGGAGCCCTGGCGCGGGCTTCTTTTCATTCCTGTGCTAGATATCCACAGGGCCTTGTTAATCCCTCAACCCACGCCCTTTATTTCTGAGAAATGTCCTTGCTTTTTGTTGTTGTTGATTAATCTTTTCTGTTTAATGTACTTTGACTCTTCTCACCTCTAACGCCCGTTATTGGGATGTTGGACCTTCTGAACTGATCTTCTAATTTGATTTCTTTGTTTTTCATTACTTCCCCTTTATCTCTGCGTACTTTTTGTGGGTTCGCCTCACTGTGAGATTGTTTCGATTTTCTCTTGCAGACTTTCTCTGGGGTTTTTCATTTTGACAGCCATGTTTTTCATTTCCAATCACTATTTTGTTACTGTTCTCTGAATTTCCTCGTGTGTTACAGATAGCATGTTGTTCTTGCTTTATTATTGCAATATTTTTCTTATTTCTCTGGGGTATACGATGACTTTGGGGAAAGTTTCTGCTCTCTGGAAAGTCCTCGTTTCCTCCAAGTGGCGCTGCTCTGTAGCTCTGGCCGCTGTCTCCCACGTAAACTTTTCCCCCACGTGACACTCCTGGGCTGATGGCTCACGGTGCAACATGTTTGGAAGCTTTACAGGGTCAACGATGGAATCTGGATTTTGCCCCAAGGACACGTGGATGGCCCGTTCTGTGGGAACTCATCACCTTGGAGACTTGAGGCGCATTTCGATGTTTTCTCTTTGGTTGGCTGACTCCCCAGAAGACTATCTTCTCGTCTCTCGCCTGAAAGGCGAGGGTTCCCTGCCAGGTTATGTCTCAGTCTTTTGCATACGGTCCCCACATCTCAGTTTTGCCGAGTGTGGAAACTACATCCCCAGACTCCAGCAGAGGTAGAGGGGGGGCCGTGGGTGGGGAGGAAAGCTCGGCGCCGACTCGCTCTCCAAACGGAGGCCGTGCTGGCGCCACAGGTCCCAGCCGTCTTCCCTCCCTTCCTCCTCCCTCCCTTGTGGGTTCTCTGGGATGCGTCCTTTCGGTTCCCCGCACTCCCGTGCCTGCTTGGAACACAGACCTCTCGGACTCACTCAATTAGCTACTCTTCGCTGGTTTATTTCTTGGATTCAAAATCTGTATTCCTCGCACCCCCATCTTTTTAGAACTTCAGAAAAGATTTTCAAGTTAAAAAGTCATTTTATTAATGTTTTGGGGAAGTCGTAAAAATACATGGAATGTGCACTCTACCGTCTTAATCTCTAAATGACATTGTCTTTGAGGGGATAATATGGTCATGCTAGAAGTACAGTTATCGTCTTTTACACCCCTAGTATTCATTTATTTGTCCTCAAAATGCAACGGACTTTTAGTTTTTGGAAGTTTTTTCTGGATAAATTTCTTGCAAGTTGTCAATGTTGATAAATTTTTCTTTAAAAGTCTAACTTTTAACATTGAAAATATTGAATACCTTTATTTTGGTTTCAATTTTATCAGTTTCTACTTTTTTATTACCTTCATCCTATATTTTTGATATTTACGTTGTTGGTTTTGTTTTTGTTATTTTTCCTAACTTCTTAAGTTATTTTTGGTCCTTCTTCCTTCCAAAAGTAAGAGTTTACGGTTGCAAACTTTTCTCCAGTTTTGCGTCAGCTGTGTCTAACACTTTTGATCATAGACTCTTTTATTATTTAGAAATGTCTGTTGTATACTTTACACTGTTATTTATCCTTTAAACCACAAGTATTTAACTTTTTTTTATACACAACATCTTTAATTAAAAATTTCATTGAGCTAGAGATTTGCATGCAGGTAGAAGAAATAATATGGAGAGAATCTCATGCAATTTTGCCCTATTTTCACCAATCCAAGCATCATGTAAAATTTTAGTGTGGCGTTTCACTGGAGTGGCACAATTCACTGATCTTGCTCAGATTTCCCTGCTTTTACTTGGATGTGTGTGTGTGGCATGTGTATGTGTATGTGTGTGTGTTTGTGTGTGTATGTGTGTGGTGTGTGTGTACGTGTGTGTACGTGTGTGTGTGGATGTGTGGATGTGTGTGTATGTGTGGTGTGTGTGTGTGGTGTGTGTATGTGTGTGGTGTGTGTGTATGTGTGGTGTGTGTATGTGTGTGGTGTGTGTGTGTGTGGTGTGTGTGTGATGTGTGTGTGTATGTGTGTGTGTATGTGTGGTGTGTGTGTGTGTATGCATGTGTGGTGTGTGTGTGTGTGGATATGTGTGTGTGTGTGGTGTGTGTGGATGTGTGCATGCATGTGTATGTGTGGTGTGTGTGGATGTGTGTGTGGTTGTGTGCGTGTGTGTGTGGCATGTGTATGTGTGCGTGTGTGTGTGTGTGGATGTGTGCGTGTGTGTGTGTGGATGTGTGCGCGTGTGTGTGTGTGTGTGTGCGCGTGCGTGTATGTGGTGTGTGTGTGTGTGTGTGGTGTGGCAGGTACATGTGTGCCATGCGTGAATTCCGTCCTGCACAGTGTTATCTTCATGAATCCAGCAGCAGTCAGGACACTCAGCAGTTCTCACACTCAGCACCCTTCTAACCACACCCTCCCACCTCACCTCCTCACACCTCCCCACACCCCACCTTCTGGCAAACACTAATCAGTCTTCCAGTCTTAAAATTTCATCATTTAAAATGTCGTATAAGGAGAACCATGTCCCCTGTAGCCTCGGGCATTTCCTCTTTGCTCCTCGTAATTCCCTGTGGCTCCGTGCTGGGGTACAGGTAGCTGGTTAATTTCATCACCGACTAGTGTTCATGGTGGGGGAGGCAGTCTGCTTAACCATTCTAAACGTACGGATATTTTAAGTTGTTTTCGTCAGTGACGTGCAACGTTACCATGCTCACAAAGTGTGCTCTGTCTCGTGGTAAAGTCGGTTTGGTTTTGAAATGCACTGATTTATATTCCAGTCCGGGTCAATTTTCACAAGCATTCTGCGTCTACTTAAAAGAAAGTCAACCCTGCAAGTCTGAGGTGCATTCTCCTACAGTCTGTATTTTCATGCGGTCTCTTTGCTCGTTATTGGTAATTGTGTCGCTTTGACCTCTCATAATCTCATATTTCTGCTTCTTGATTTATCGTGAAAGCTCTGTTACCGTCTTGCAGAATGGTGGTGGACGTGCCCACTTGTGCTGCAGTTCTGTTAACGGGCACGCTGAAATCTGGAGTTTGGTTTTGTGCACGCGTATTTGGACTTTTGCATGTGCCCCTGATGAATCAGGCTTTTCGTTGTCAAGTGACCCTCCTCGTCTGCGGTAACTCCTATTCCACGTTTAACAGCAGCTGCCCCCAGGCACTGTCGTTTCATCTGCCTCCAAGGCTCTGGCCCTTCTTGTGCTTCCACAACGTCTCCCTGTGTCGTGGGCACGTCTGCTGTGTTTGCCGTATGACTGCTTTTCTCAAATTTGCTATAATTAATTATATTGGAATACTTTCACGTGTGTGGGTTTCCATTGTGGCTCAGCTACTAAAGAATCCGCCTGCAATGCAGGAGACCTGGGTTCAATCCCTGGCTTGGGAAGATCCCCTGGAGAAGGGAAAGGCTCCCCACTCCAGTTCAAGTAGTGCTGTGCTATTTTTTCTGCCTTCTCTGAATTTCTTTACTTTTTTCCCCTCTCCCTTCTCTCTTTCTCCTGAAAGCAGGCTGTGTGTGGTCATTTCATGTAGGAAGAGCCAGCTCTGTAGAATAAGGGGCCAGGAGAAGGAGTTGCTGAAACGTGTAAGAGGCCAGCAGCGGGTGAAGCAGTCCACGTGGACAGGAGCCGCGACCTGCGGTCAGGGGACACGGCAGCTCCAGGGGCGCTGAGGGGACCTCTGGGAAGAAGGCTGCGTGCCTAGTCCCCTTGGTCTCTCGTGTTATCTCCTTGTTGACCAAATCCAACTGCAAGCCAGTGGGCTTGGGAGCCGGAGGGTCAAGATAAGGTGGCAACACTTCCGGCTTCACAATCACTCTTATTAATTCTAGTTGTCCAGTTCATACTTACAAGGCTTCCCAGAGGGTGCAGGGGTCAATAATCCTCCTGCCAGTTCGGGAAACACAGGGAACACAGGCTCAATGCCTGGGATGGGAACATCTACTGGGAGAGGAAAAGTCAGCCTGCTCCAATATTCTTGCCTGGAAAGTTCCATGGACAGAGGAGCCTGATGGGCTACAGTCCATGGGGTCACAAAGAGTCGGATACAACGGAGCACACACACACAACTTCATTCACTTAAATGTGATAAGGATACTTGGATTGTTTGATTAATGAGCTTTAAACCATTGACCTGTGCTGAGAAGGATGGTAAGGTCACTGCTGATCCAACGCTCAGCCTGCTTTCCCCACCACCTGCTCTTCAGTTCATATCATTATTTTCGCAGTGTTATAGCCTATAATATTTAATCTTCACTCGATAGCCATCATTTCTACCCTCGCTTTAGACTGCATATTACATTTATAAGGTTTCATAATAAGCTCCACACCAGTTCACTCGTTACAGCTTTTGAACAGGATGGCTCAGAGCAGACAGCTTTCGCCCTCTAGAGAATTCTTCAAGAAGGCAATGGGAGATCTCTATACAACAAAAGGTCTCTCTTTATTTTGCACTCAAATAATAGTTGAGCTGGGCATAAAATTATCAAATGGCATTTTGTTTTCATAAATCCATAAACTTCAATCTGTGCTCTTCCGATATTGAAAGTTCCTATGGAAAAGTCCTGACATGGACCAACGTCTCCCCTAATATTTGATTAAGTTTTAGAGGAAGAAGTGGCTTTCATATGTCGTTTCTATATCTTTCAAGTCCAGGAATTTCACCTCCTCTTCTTCAAGGCAAATAATTATATACAGGTAGCAATCTATTTTTCTTTTATGGCCACACATTCTCCCTTGTATTTGAAAACTTAACCAAATTATTTCATTTTGCTCATAGTTTCCACACTCACTTCCGCCTACCCCAGCTATGGCGGTCCATCCTCACGAACAGATAAAAGCCACGTGCGTGTATATGCATGTGCACAGGTATGTGTGCTTGTGTGCACACGTGTACACGTGTGTATGCCTGGATGTGTTTGCGTGTGTGTACCTGTGTGTGTTTGCACAGGTGCATGCACGCATGTTTTCGTGAGCACTTGTGTGTGCATGCATCTGTAGGCATGCGTGTGTGTGCTGCGTGTGTGCATATGCATACATGCATGTATGCCTGTATGTGTGTGTGTGCTGCGTGTGTGCACACATGTTTGTATGTGAGTGTGTTCGTGTGTGTGCTGCGTGTGTGCATATGCATACATGTGTGTATGCCTGTATGTGTGTGCTGCATGTGTGCACACATGTTTGTATGTGAGTGTGCGCGTGTGTGCTGCATGTGTGCATATGCATACATGTATGTATGCGTGTGTGTGTGCTGCATGTGTGCACACATGTGTTTGTATGTGAGTGTGCGCGTGTGTGTGCTGCGTGTGTGCATATGCATACATGCATGTATGCCTGTATGTGTGTGTGTGCTGCGTGTGTGCACACATGTTTGTATGTGAGTGTGTTCGTGTGTGTGCTGCATGTGTGCGTATGCATACATGTATGTATGCCTGTATGTGTGTGTGTGCTGCATGTGTGCACACATGTGTTTGTATGTGAGTGTGCGCGTGTGTGTGCTGCGTGTGCACGGGCACCCTTGCAGCATATTGTCTGATGCTGGTCTACACCGAGCTTCCATCCCGGACATCAGGGTTTTCAGAGCCACTTCTCAGGGCGGGATGCCTTTCTTCCAGCATGTGATGGACTAACTGCCTCCTGCAAAGGCGGCGGTGCTTTTCCTTGTTGCCCGCAGTTATATGACCCCTCGCAGGGTCAGGCGTTTTAAGAAAGCCCTGTAGTGCCCAGGCAGCTCTCTGCCCGTGTCCCAGGGCAGGTGCCCATCAGAGTGCCGGCTGCTTCAGAGTGGGCTTGCGCTGTGTGGACCCCCTGGTCTGCAGGGGCAGGAGGGCCTGGCCTGCCTTGCTACAGCTCCTGGCAATTAGATCACACACACGCCCTGAAACCCAGAGGCCAGCGTGTTCCCACCGTCCCCTCCTCCCTGTCTCCCGCTGCCTTGTGAGGGGAGCTAGCCCGTCGGTGCGCTGACTCCCAGCCAGGCTGCTCTGTGTCTCAGGTCACAGGCCCTGAGCAGAACCTCCCGGAACTCGACCCCGAGGAGAGAGGGTCCAGGGCTGCTCTGTCCACCGTGTCCTGGTGCTGAGGAGGCAGCCCGACAGCAGGAACCAGACCCCCCTTCCCCGCCTGCTGAAGCCAAGGCTGCTGTCCAGCGGCCAAGGCTGTGGGGAGCACTGCAGAGGAGGGGTGGGAGAGGCCTCCCGGGGGAGCTGGGGAGTCCCTGGAAAGGGCCCCAGGGCCTCGGGAAGGAGGCTGGGTTCATGGCAAGGAGCACAGACAGGAAGCCCCCGCGGGGGGCCCTGTGCCCGGGGACAGTGGGGCAGAGTGCAGGGACTGGGGGTCCTGGGACGGGGTCAGAGCTGAGGCCAGGTTCCCACAGAGCTGCATCCCAGGGGCCAGGGAGTGGGGTGGGGGTCCGGGCTGGGCCACACCACAGGATGCACACGTCGGGGGGTCTCCCTGAGGACTCTCCTAGAGCCCGGCCCTGCTCCCACTGACCAGTGCCCTGCCCCCAGCCCACACCAGTGATGAAAGGCTCAGGAGGCTGAGGCTCAGGGAGCTGCTCCCCGGCAGGGACAGTGTGGACAAGGGGATCACCCATTGTCTCCGCAGCGAGGTGCCCACTCTCCGTGCGATGGTGGCTGACGTAGCATCATAAACTGGGCCGTGGGCCTTTATTGTCCTATAAGTGGACTTTGCAAAACTTCTCAGAGGGAACTTTCTTGAGATGTAACTGAACCTCAGCCAAACATCCGTCTTAGCTCTGCTCCCGGTCCGTCAGGTGTCCCTCTTCTCACCGCCGGTGGCTCTGCCGTCAGTGGGGTGGGGTGCACGCCCCAACCTGGGCTGGCGCAGGGCACCCCGGCACTCCTCTCTACTCAGAAGACTCGGAAGTGGCTGGCCTCACCAGGGGAGAGGGCACACTGGCCGCCGTGCATGGAATGGCCGATGGGACAGGCCTCTTGTTTAATTTGCGTAACTGCCGCCCAGGCAGCTGCTTGTTCTCAGAGGAGACACAGGAGGACTGATGCTTCCTGAGGTCCACGCGGCCGGTTGGGCGCCATGGTGTCACCCAGTCTGGGGACTCGGGGGAGTTTCCAGCAGAGGCTGGAGCCCACAGCTTCCCCACCCCTCACTCTGGCAAAACTCCCCCTGGGCCTCCTTGCTGAGGAGTCAGGGGTCACCAGAGAAGCAGAGCCAGTGGGATATGCCTGAGCTCAGTCATGGCCGACTCTTTGCGACCCCAAGGACTGCAGCCCGCCAGGCTCCTCTGTCCATGGGATTCTCCAGGCAAGAACACTGGAGCGGGTGGCCATTTCCTCCTCCAGGGGGTCTTCCCCGCCCAGGGATCAAACTCGGGTCTCCTGCATTGGCAAGGGGATCCTTTAGCTACTGAGGCACCGGGGAAGCCTCTAAACAGAAGAGATTTATTGTAGGAATCTGTGTCCATGGTGATGGAGACTGAGAAGCCCCACAAGCTGCCTGCAGGCTGGGGCCCCAGGACAGCCAGTGAGCAGCTCCCAGCAGAGTCTGAGGCCTGAGATAAGGAAGGGTCAGCCGGTCCTTTGAGTCCCAGTGTGAATCTCAAAGCACGAGAGCCCAGACAACAATGTCCCCGACATCTCTGGGCAGGAACAGATGGACGTCGGGTTTGCAGAGGGAAAGGCTTGCTCCTCCTCTACCTTCTGTGCCATGCTGGGGTCGAGGGATGGAGGGCTCCCCACCCACCCAGCACACACACCCTTGGGGGGCCCTGACTTACTCTGTCCACAGAACCCTCTAAGACATACCCAGACCCACCTCCAACCAGCTGTCGGGGCCTCCACGGCCAGCCGAGCTGACACATAAAGCTAACCCTCACCGTGACAAAGTGCCCAGGGACACACGTGAGGAGGAGGAGAGGCAGAAGGTGGAAAGGATGGATCAGTTTTGGAGCCAGCTTGGAGGCAAGAATCAGGCTGAGCTTGAAAGGGGGTGACGACGAGGCTGCTTCAGTTCCGTAGAGCCTGGGCGGTTCCAACAGCAGACGTTTACTTCCCACATGCTGGAGGGTGGAAGTCCGAGGTCAAGGTGCTCACGGGGCTGGCTGCTGCCGACGCCTCTCCCCTCGGTAGACGCGGATTCCTCCCCATGTCCTCGTGTGGCCGTCCCCCTGAGTGTCTTCTTACAAGGACCTGGTCATGTGGGACCGGGGCCCACCGCCGTGACCTCCTGGGTCCATCATCACCTCTTTAAAGACCCATCTCCACATACACTCACATGCTGAGGTCCTCGCGGTGGGGGGTTCAGCACTTGAATTTGGGGGGGCACAGACGGTCAGTGTGAAGAGCTGAACTGCGTGTGGAGTTGCTGCCTCGGGGTGTCTGGGGGGCCCAGGAATCAAGTCCACTCGCTAGACCCTGAGCTAAATTCTGGCTCCAAATCTTCAGACACAGGCCTGTGACCCTGACCCGTGGCTTCACATTTTAACTCACTGGGCAGGGCTCTCCCTGGAGACCCTGAAGCCCCGTAAGAGCAGAGTCACCCCTCAGAGGGGCTGGGACAGAGTGGGAGGAAGACCCCCTGGGCTCAGGGAGAAGGCTTCTGGGGACCACAGCGCTGGGGCTGGGCCTTTCGAGGAACATCAGCTCCATGCGATGGGCTGCCTGTCCATCTGCTTTTTGTGCAGCTTTATTATTTTCCAAAACAGGAATGCTTCTGTCTCTCTAGACTAGCAGTCCTAGCAAACCCATCAGGATGTGACTCCTTTAATCCCCTCTGCCCACGAGGCAGCACGGTGAGGACCCCGGGCCCAGAGAGGAGGCGCTGTTCGTCCAGCGTCACGTGGGCCGTGGGGTGAGCCGCTGTCCCTCTGACTGCAGAGTTCAAGCTTTCTGCACAAGACTGTTCAGCCTCCTCTCTCTTAACATGATTCCAAAATAATGTAACTATCCAAGCAATGTTTGGGAACCTCTAAGCAGTCTCTAAAACGCAGAGGAGGAAATAAAGACCGACCTCGTCCAGCCCCACTGGGAGCCTGGCTGGCGTTTCCAAGGGCAGTAGGGGCCACGTCTAGCATGTGAGCCTGGAGACCCCCGGCCGCCGTGCCCACGTGGGGACCTTCGCCAAGGGGGCAGCACTGGGTCTCATTGCTCCTTACAGCCTCGAGGGATGAGCCAAAGGCTTAACAGCAAAGTGAAACATCACTCACGGTGAAAAGGAATTAGCCACAAATCTGGGAAAAGCAGGGATTAATCTCAAAACCGTCACGCTGAGCGGAAGACGCAGGGCACTGAATGAATACGTGCATGCACTTCTGTTTTTACAAAGTCCCCCGGAAAGGCAAAACCACGCTCGGTTTCAGGGCTGTAGATAAGGGAGGTGAAACCATAAAGGAAAACAAGGACGTTAAGTCCACGGCATTAAGGAGTTTGCTTGACCCGAGGGCAGGAGGGAGGCTGGCCTGGGGATGGGAGGGTGGGCGTGTGATGGGGGGCCTGCACTAGGAGGTCACAGCCCCGCCCTGGGCCTGCGGGGATGGAGGCGGAGGGGGGAGCGAGGAGTCTGACCCACCCTCCGAGTCGGCTCTGTGGCCCTGGAGGAGCTCCTGATCCCCGGCAGCGCGTCCTTGTCCATCAGCCCTGTTCAGGGTTGTCGTGGCAACCAGAGGAGACACCGGACTCGGAGATGGGCGGCTGCGGTCTGCTGTCGACTGAACCGTGTCCCCCGGAAAGCACACTGCAGTCCTGACGCCCGCCCACCCTGGGAACTCGGCCTTGTTTGGTCTTCAAGGCTGGGGTCAAGTTAAGAGCTGGCCGTGCTGAGAAGGGTGGGTGCTGCCCACAGTGACCAGGGTCCCCGTGGGAGATGCAGAGAAGCCGATACAGGGCGAGGCCGTGTGCAGCCAGGGGCAGGGATGGTGACGCGCCGCGGGCCGAGGGGCACCTGCAGCCTCCCGGAGCTGGAGGAGGCAGGAAGGACCCTCCCCGAGCCTCCAGAGGAAGCTGCCCTGCCCCCACCTTGAGGCCCCCGCCCTCCAGAGCCTGAACGAACACGTCCCCGCAGTCGCAAGCCGCCCGGGTTGTGACAGCCGCTCAGCAGCCCTTGCAGACTGACTCCGCCTCGCCTTTCGCTCCTGTGGACGTGGCTCTGTCTCGCTGTCACTGTGAGCTCAGCCCCAGCTTTGTCCAGGTTGCCGTCTACCCCAGCAAGGATCGAAACATGAGCTGCTGCAGCTGCTGACCTGCAACAGCCCCAGAAAGGAGCTCAGACTGGAGATCAGGAATGAGGCCCTCAGAACAGGTCTTCGGGTTAGACGTTTTCAGGAGGTTTTATGAGCCTGACCCTGGCATCTCCTCATACCTAGAAAAGCACTAAAATCCTTCATGGAGCCATCTGTTCCTCATGACCAGCAGAAAAGTGAAGTCGCTCAGTCACGTCTGACCACCAGGCTCCTCTGTCCATGGGATTTCCCAGGCAGGAATACTGGAATGGGTTGCCATTTCCTTCTCCAGGGGATCTTCCTGACCCAGGGATCAAACCGGAGTCTCCGGCTTTGCAGGCAGACGCTTTACCATCTGAGCCCCCAGGAGAGCCCTGGTGACTAGCAGAAACACTTTGCAAAAAAAAAACAAACAAACATGTGCTGAATTGCACGTACTCCCTTTTCACCAACGTCACACCTATACTGACCTCCCCCTGCCTCTTTGAAGCAGTTTCTCAGAGCTGAGGTGCTGTCTCCAGGGCTATAGTCATCACTCTGAAAGTGAACGTCGCTCAGCTGTGTCCGACTCCTTTCAATCCCGTGGCCTATACAGTCCATGGGATTCTCCAGGCCAGAATACTGGAGTGGGTAGCCTTTCCCTTCTCCAGAGGATCTTCCCAACCCAGGGATCAAATCCAGGTCTCCCACATAGCAGGCGGATTCCAGCTGAGCCACAAAGGAAGCCCAAGAATACTGGAGTGAGTAGCCTATCCCTTCTCCAGAGGATCTTCCTGCCCCAGGGATCGAACTGGGGTCTCCTGCATCGCAGGCGGTCTTTACCAACTGAGCTACCAGGGAAGCTAGTTTTAGATAGCATGCATGCCTGCTCTTTAAAACGTGGGCCTGGGAATCCCTTCAGAGACAGCAGCCCCTCCTCAGTCTTGCTGACCTGGCCCCTTCCCGTTGTGACGATTGATGCTGCCCTGCGTATATCCGTGTACGACCCTCAAACTCATTTAGAAATTCCATTACTGAAACCCCAGGCAGGACTTTGTTAGGTGACCGTGCAAACGCCCTGTGCACTTTCACACTTGCTGCCCCTGGCCGGATCCGTCTTGGGAAACTGGGACCCCTTCAGAAGCCACCAACCCGGAACAGACCCCTTTCCCACAGGCCGCCCACGCCAGGGGTGACCTTCTCTCTAATCTCTGCCAATTTGCCAAACAAAAACGGTATCAATGGCTTCGTCGCTTGCATTTGCATGCCTTTGATGACTATTGAGTTTGAACATCTTTTCATATGTTTATTGGCCATTTATGTAAATAAGTCCTTAACATTTATGGAGCCTTTAAAAAATGCCAGCCGGCCTCCTCCATCAGGGGCTCAAAGACCTGAGCCCTGGGCAGGGGGAGGGCGGGGGAAGCACCACCGCAGGCAGGACCCGTCCTCCAGCTTCAGAGGGGTCCAGTGCTCCAGCTTCAGAGGGGTCCACTCCTCCAGCTTCAGAGTGCGTCCAGAAGCCTGTCAAGGACCCCCCTACCGGCTCTGCCCGCTCTGTGCACCCCCAGCCTCCACCCCAAGCCTCCCCTGCCACCCCCCAACCCCCTGAGCTCTGCGGTCCGAGGGTGGATGACAGCAGCTTGGCAAGGCCTCAGCTCAGAGAGATTTGCATGTTAACAGGGAACTCTGCTTCAGGCTAATGATTTGAAAACCTAGCCTGAGCTCTGGGGGCTCAGCTCTGGAGCCTTTAAAAGCTAAATCAACTGTAAACGACGCACGTAGCGGCCAATGCTTCCCAACTGCCTGGCCTCCTCCACTGGGAGTGGGTCAGTGAGGGAGTGATTCCCAAGCAAAAAGTCACAGATGTGTCCTGCCCCTGGGGCCCTGCCTGGCCCCCCAGGTCAAGGGGACCCTCCTCCCAGCCCTAGAGGTGAGCCATGTGGAGACTGGGCCCAGGCTGGCTTCTGACCATCAGGAACCCTGCCCCGCCTCTGGCCTCTCCAAACCCCCCTCGGAACAGCCCCCGCCCTCCTCAACCATCCCAAGGTCAACTCTGCCCCGAGTAGCCTTCCTCGCCTTAGTTGGCCACCCTTCCTTCTCCATCGCACCAGCTAAATCATTCTGCATTTTACGTTTTATTTTCTGATTAGTCGTATAGAGCTCATTAAATGGCAGATAGAACGTTTCATAAAATACGTAGGGGGACCTTGGATGATTAATGCCAAAATTAAAAAAATAATCATCAGGCGATGAGAGGCATTGTCTGTCCATAAAACTCATGTAGCATCTGAAGACAGCGGGTTTATGGCTGCAGGGGTAGAGGGCAGGGCCCTGCTCTGGCGTTGACCCGGCCCATCCCTTGCTCGCTCAGCCATCCTGCAGGGCCCGCTCCTGGAGAAGCCTGCCCGGCGGCCGCTGTGGGTGCTGCGAAGTCAGGGCTTGGGGTCCCCCATCATGAGACGCACGGCCTGGGGTGTCGAGGCCTCCGTTGAGCCCTGGGGCCCCCCTCCACGGGCGCTTACCCTCCAGGGTTGGTTCTTGCGGTCGGCCAGTCACGCCGTCCAACACTTAGTCTTGGGCAGGCAGCTGAGCAGAAAGGCCATCAGATTGACTACCCCTGCCCCCGGGACGGAGGACCCCTGCCTTGTCAGTGCCCAGCCAGCGTCCCTTCCCGCCGGAGGCTCTCAGGCCGGGCCCTGCCTTCATCCCCCCGACTACCTGCCCAGCCGTGCCCTGGGGAAGCTGGGTGCTCAGGAGGCCTCCACTCCCAGGGGGCAGAGCTGGGCAGCTGGACTCGTGAGGAGCCTGCCCACTGGTGCCTAGGGGGCTCTGCTGGGCCTGGGGCTTCTGTCCGACCTCAGGGCTGGCAGGGAGCGGTGACCCTTGTGGCAGCGCCCGGCTGTCCAGATTGGTTCATTGTGGTGGGAGCGGCTCTGCTGATTATTCATGAGTGCAGGAGACGCGTCCTCAGGGGAGAAGGGCCACATGGGGATTTTCCATGACCGCACATCAGGCCTGGCCTCCCCTGCGAGCTGAAGGTGAGCTGAGTATAGAAAGCTCTCCAGGCAGGCGCAGGAGAGTGGACAGTCCCCACGCGCCCTCCAGGAGGGGGACCACTCTCTGGCACCCACCTCCTATGCCCAGTAACAACCTATGTGGCCAGTGTACAGTTGAGTTCAGTTCAGTCGCTCAGTCATGTCCGGCTCGTTGCCACCCCATGGACTGCAGCACACCAGGCCTCCCTGTCCATCATCAACTCCCAGAATTTACCCAAACTCACGTCCATTGAGTCAGTGATGCCATCCAACCATCTCATCCTCTGTTATCCCCTTCTCCTCCTGCCCTCAATCTTTCCCAGCATCAGGGTCTTTTCAAATGAGTCAGCTCTTTGCATCAGGTGGACAAAATGTTGGAGTTTCAGCTTCAACATCAGTCTCTCCAATGAACACTCAGGACTGATCTCCTCTAGGATGGACTGGCTGGACCACCTTGCAGTCCAAGGGACTCCCAAGAGTGTAAACTTAGTGGAGCTTAATAGCATCCCAGCTCCAGCAGGAGCCTGACTCCCGGGATGGAAGGAGCAGGGCTGGAGAATGGAGCAGGAAGGGGAGGCTGCCAGCAGGCCTGGGGGCCGGTGAGCCCGGGGCTCGGGAAGCCACAGGCGGTCTCCCCTGGGCACAGCAAGGCCCAGGGGCAAGATGCTCTAGCCTTCACCCCGTCTTGGGGTGGGGACCTCCTGATGATGCTCCCTCCTGTGAGGACCGTCCAGGCCTGAGGCTGGCCCCTGGAGCCGGGAGCTGGGGTGGCCAGGGGCCTCCTGGATCTGACATAGGTTGAGGGGCATTGATGGGGCTACTGAGGTGGATGGACCCCTAGCATCCCATCCTCAGAGGGCAGAGCCCATCTCCGGGGTGGGGGTGCCGGTCCCCTCCCTGGCCGGTACCAGGGAGGTGCTTCCTGCAGGGGCCACTGCTTCCAAGCATCCTTCTTAGGACGGCAGGGGAGCATCCTACCAGCACCCGTGATCACTGCCTGTCCCAGACTCACGGGCACCTGAGCCAAGGGGTCAGGCAAGGCAGCAGCTGTCCAAAGGCCCCGAGGTCGGGACCGGTCACCCGGGAACAGAGGGAGCAGGGGTCAGGTGTCCCTGGGCAGGAAGTGCTGGGAGGTGCCCAAAGGACCCTCCCCCATGATGTCAGGGAGCAGGTAGGGGCTCCCAATATCAACCTGGGAGGGGGCTGTGATGGGTATCGGAGGAGACCTGGAGAGGGAGCGGGGAGCTTTGAAGAGAAGTGGCAATGTCCTGGTGGGTGGGGTGGAGGGTCTTGAGGGGGCCCTGGTGTGTCCAGAGCCGGGCCAGGCTTCCAGCGGGAGGCCAGGGCTGCAGTCAAGGCCCTGGAGCCCGGGGTGGGGGCGTGGGGTCATGGCCAGGCGAGGGGCAGGGAGCAGCCTCTCCCAGGGCCTCGTAGACAGGATGGAACTTACACCGTCTCTATGAATGGGACCTACGTGGCGGCAGCCTCATTCCAGACAGAGAAGGTGGGGAGGGTCTGTCCGGAGCTGGGCACCATCCGTAGGGTCTCTGAAGGTGGGCTGCTCTGATGACTTTCCCTGACTCCTTGTGGGTGGGCATCCCGGCCCCCACTTCCAGCGGGGATGCCCCGGGAGGCCTCCAGCTGCCCCGGGAGGCCTCCAGCTCCCGCGGGGGCTGTCAGTCCCTAGCCCCACCCTTGCTGGGCAGCAGCCTCACCCTGGGGTCTTGTTTCCAGCCCCTCCCTGAGTTCTCGCTGAGCGGGACGCCTGTGGGCAGGAGGACGGAGGTTGTGACCCCCACGGCTCTCAGAGCCCCTGGGAGCTCATCCCAGCTGCCTCTGGCCTGGGAGCTCAGGCAGGTTTTCCAGTGGGGTTGGGGGAGGCGCCTGGAGTGTGAGGAGGGGTTGGCCCACGGCAGTGAGGGGATGGGGGTTCCAGGTGCACAGGACCACCTGAGCTAAGTCACTGAAGCCTGGAGACCACGGGATGGGCCCCCAGGGGAGAGAGTGGGGGCCAAGGACGGGCCCCGGAGAAGCTGGACCTGGTGGTCAGGAGCTCAGAACTGACTGGGAGAGGCTGGGACCACAACTAAGTCTGTAACCGACGTGGTGGGAGGGGCTCACGTTCCTGAGAAGAGGTCTGGTCCCCGACAAGGGCGGAAGGAGCGGAAAGGGGCAGGGAGGCTGGAGGGGCCTGGTGGGGGGCGAGGGGGCGGGGCTGCCCGCGCGGAATGGGAGGGGCTCCACGGACCGCGGTGCCGTCCTAGCGGAACTCTGCTTGGATTTGTTGTACATTTCATTTTTCAGGCCAGTTTTAGATTTGCAGAGTTCCCACACCCCCACGCGAGGGTCTCCATACATCCTTAGTATGCTTACATGTCTGTTACAGCAAATAAAGCGGTATCCGTACTTCAGTATCAGCTGAAGCACAAGCATTCCTCTGAATTCCTTAGTTTGTACCTGAATTCCTTGGTTTTTATCTAACGCCCTTCTCCAGGACCCCAGGCGACCCAAAGTCCTCCTGTCTCCCTGGGCTCCTCCCACGGCTGGGACAGTCCCTCCAGCTTCCCTTGCCTCTGTGACCTTGGCTGTCTGGGCGTCGGGTCAGGTGTTCCCCGGAAGGTCCCTCTGCTGTCATCTTGGAAGGAGCTGACCCGGGGTACGTGCTGTCACCGGGACTGGTCGCCGTGGTGCCGGCCTCTCACCCGGCGGAGGCGTCCTGCGCCCCCAGGCCCCCTGCCCTCCTTGGACGGAAGCCGCCGGGCGCAGCCCACACTCCCGGGGTGGGGGTCGCGCCCCAGCTCCTCGAGGGCCAGGGGTTTGCAGACGCTGTGACGGTTCCGGATCGGCCTCTTCTGCCTTGTTTACTCAATCATTTGCATCAGTCTGAACTCAGGGGGTTATTTCAGGCGTTTGGGTGTCTCCTATACCACACATCTTGATACGAAAATGGTTCCAGCTTGGACGGGGGCTCTTTCATATGCCCCGTGTCCCTTGACCTGCCCTTGACCTTCAGACACCATGTGGTCCCTCCCTATCGCCCTCCTTTCTCTCTTCCTCCCTTCCTTTCTCTCCCTCTTTAGGGACTGACCCCCGTTATTCTTCTTCGCCCTCACCCCCAGGGGACAGCCTTCCGGCCTGTCATGACGGCCAGCCAGATGCTCTCCTGGGGCCCCGCTTCCCGTGCTCCCCGGGCACCATTGGTGGTTCCCGCCCTGGGAGTGGAGCTGCTGACACCTGCCTTCCCAGCCGTCTCAGCTACTGGATTCTGGGTTCTCAGCCTCCCACCCGGGCGCACGTAGCTGGGGAATCAGTCAGTGCCTTGAGGGGACTTTGCTGTAGAGTTTCGGGCTCAATTCCCTCGGCTCTCGCGTCTGGAATGTTTTGAGCCTTCATCTCTGGTGGAGAGAAGGCGCCCCCTTCCCTGTCTCCGACGCCCAGGAGCTGGAGCCTGACTTCACGAGGCGAGAGGAGGAGGACCGCAGTCTCCCGTCCGTGTCCTGGGCCGGTCAGCGTCCACAGGGCAGGGCTGGGAGGGCCGCTCAGTCTGGTCCCTGAGCCCACGAGGGGCAGCCCACACTGCCCTGTATTCCTGGGCAAGACCCCTGAAGTCTGAGCCCGTGAGGAGCATCTGACTGTCGCCTTAGAGGAGCTCCAGGAAGTCGGCGAGTGGTTCTTCTCGCCAGGAAACACGCTGACATTCAGGGGCTGCTGAGGACAAGAAACTAGGGGGTGACGGAGCCGCCTGGAGGCGCCACCCCCCGTGCTTCGTGCAGACCCAGCCTCCATCCCCGTGCCTGCCTCGCCTGCGCCTGCGGGCCCGTCGCAGCTGGGCCCCCCGTCTGCCGTCTACACTTCAGTCTGTGTGTCTGTTCTTCCCGCAGGCAGAGTCGCGTGTCCAGGGGGAAGGAATGCCCGTGGTCCCTGAAGAGTGCTGCCCAGCCTGAGGGGAGGTCCCTGGGGC
The DNA here is from genome assembly GCF_003369695.1 of Bos indicus x Bos taurus. Lineage (NCBI taxonomy): Eukaryota > Metazoa > Chordata > Mammalia > Artiodactyla > Bovidae > Bos > Bos indicus x Bos taurus. Next base: position 1,558,808 of record NC_040080.1, on the reverse strand, counting down.
CCCTATTTGGGCTTCTGGGTCCCCCACTTGCTGCTCCCAGGGACCCGTCCCCTTACGCTTTGAAGATGAAATTGAAGGCCATCCATCCATTGCTCCCTGGGGGCTGCCATGCCATTTCCTTAAGCTCCTGGTGAGCTGACCCTCAGTGGGATTTCAGGATGGATACCCTGGCCAGCGCCTTCCTCCGCAGTGGGCGCGCAGGGCAGGGCCCCAGGACCACCCAACCAGCTGATCTCAGCCCAGGCCGTGGGGCCAGTACTGCCAAGCGTGGTGTCCCGGTGAAGCCCAGACCCTCGATGAGGGCAGCTTGGTTGTTGCTCAGGGATGACCAGCGACAAAGGATGCTTTCCCAGGGCCGGTGGGAGGGGCTTCGTGCAGGCCACGCCCACCACCTGCCCAGGGGACTTGGGGGGGCCACATGACTGGCAGCTGAATCCCTGCCACTCCGCACAGCAGTGGAGCTGGGTGGGGTGGGTGCGAGTGCAGAGGCTCTGAGATCCTGGCTGCCAGGGCGGGGGCAGGGGGGACCGGTCACGCCCGCACCTCCATCAGCCCAGGGTCCACATCCCCCTGTTCCACCCAGAGCTGCCCAGATGACCGTCCTGTCAGGAAAGACCCCTGACCCACCAGATTCCTGGCCCCGACGTCTGAATCTGGCCACAGGGAAAGGGCCAGGGCCGTGGGAGCTGAGCTGAATGTCATGTGGGCCTCGTGGTAGCTGGGTTCTGCGGGACGCTCCTGTCTGCTGCCTTGACTGCTGTGTTAATTCCACAGTGGGTGTGGTCTCCACCCTTCTCAGGAAGAAGCCGTATCTGTGACTCAGGGCTTTGAGCCCTGCCCTGGGGCTCCCACCCGAGAACTTTCCAAGGGGTCTTCACCACTGCAGCTCGCATCCCCGTCCACCTGTCCGCGACCCCCAGCGCTTGCTGCACATTGTCACTGGACTGTAAACGTGTGCTCGCCCCTCCCTGCGGGCAGGACTGCTCACTCGCACTGCGTGCGGGAACACGGAGGCTCACTTTGCGTGTCTGTCACCTGAGGGGTGGGTCAGGGAGAGGGGCAGGGCTCGCAGGGACCCACTCGCCTGCAGCTTGGGCTGCACACTGGCGACTGCACCCTGGCGTCTGGACTGCTTTGCTCTGAGGAAGTGCTGCCCAAGGGCCACGTGAAATCACGTGGAGAAATACTGGCACTTAGAAGTGACATGCTTCGTCCCCTCGCCCCGAGGGCTGTCATGCAGGAACCGTGTGCCGCGGGTGAGGCCACCAGGGGGCCGGTCCTCCCCGCCCCACACCCATCCCGGTCAGGTGAGCCCCTTCCCAGCTCAGGGCGAGGTGCTGTCCACGGTGCTGAGAACCCAGTGAACACGGAGGCCATTGTGTTCACAAGGAGGGCGGGATGGGCAGTGAGTGGGGGACCCGGGGACTGACTGCCTGGCTTCATGGACGAGGAACCAGCACTGGCAGGGTGACAGAGGGTCAGGGAGCCTCCCCCACAGCAACACGGGTGCTGAAATCCCAGGGGCTGAAATCCAGGAGCCACGGGAGGGCGCGTCCCCCTGGCAGTGGGTCTGGGTGGGCACCAGCGTGCCGATAGCCCCAGGGTGCCATGGGTGGGGTGGGGCGTGAGGCGCTCTGGGGCAAGCGGATCAGCTCCCAGTGAGGCTGGAAGGCAGAATGTGGACCAGCTTAGCTGGCGGTTGCATTTACCAGATGACACTGCGGAGTTTGAAAGGGATTGTTCTTGCAAGAGGCCGACTTCAGGGCCCAGAGAAGCTGCTGGGGGTGAGCAGGGGGTCAGGGCAGCCCCCAAGAGACAGCAAGTAGGGGCTTGAGGAGGGAGGTGGAGGCGGGGATGAAGGGAGGAGAGGGGCCCTGACTGGTATTGGAGGAAGCATGCCCAGGGCTTCCGGGAGGACTGAATGGGGTCAGGGGGCTGGGGGACCGAGGACAACCCCAGGCAGGCCGAGCTGGGAGGGTGCCTCTGGGGGCCGGGGGAACCGGGAGTCTGTGCGCCCTGGTCTGCAGGTCTCTGGACCTGAACCTGGAGATGCAGTTCAGGGGACAGAGCATCATTAGGGATGAGGCCAGTGCTGATGGCCTGGCCCTGCAGATCCCAGGGGACCCCGAGCAGGAGAGAGGCGGCAAGTGTGACCACGGAGCTCGCACCGCCCGTGGGGCAGGAAACACCTCTTCCCAGCGTCCCTAATCCCATTAGGGAGCGCGCCGGGCTCTTTTCTCTCCCGCCAGTCCCTGGTAATCGGTCCCTGGTAATCGGTTCTCCACAGCTGCCAGCCGCGCGCAGATGGCTGTGTTACGTCTGGTGCAGCTCTGCTTGGGATTCAGGGGAGAGAGCTGGGCGGATTCGGGCCCTGGGTTCAGGCTGCCAGCAGAGAAAGCAGCAGCCTCAGTCCACCTCCGGAGGTCAGGGAACCGTGGGAAGGGACTGCGGGCAGGTGGACTGGGCATGGATCAGCGCCTGCTTCCAAGCAAGGGCGGAGCCCAGGAGGTCTTTGGGGGCCAGAGGCGGGGCTCCCCCTCAGCTCTGGGCATCACCTGTGGGTGCCCCGGACAGGGTTCCAGGCTTCAGAGGTGCAGGGACACAGACAGGCCGGCCCCACAAGGAGCAGGCTCTGGGGACGGAGAGGGCAGGCTGGTGCCCCGGGCGCCTGGTGGGGAGAGCGGGTGGGACAGAGGTGCCAACCCCCAGCCCCAGCGAGAGCAGGCTGCCCCTGCCAGAACACAGGCGCAGCCAGAGAACTGTGGGTCTGCGTACCCCGCTCCCCGGAAACTGCTAGACGGAGAGGCTGTGCGAGCTCAGCTGTGGGCAGCGCGCGTGCTGCTGGGCTGCTGTTCTTCAGTCGCTCAGTCGTGTCCAACTCTTTGCACCCCACGGACTGCAGCAAGCCAGGCTCCCCTGTACTTCACTATCTCCTGGAGCTTGCTCAAACTCATGTCCACTGAGTTGGTGATGCCATCCAGCCATCTCATCCTCTGTCCCCTTCTCCTGCCTTCAATCCTATCCCAGCATCAGAGTCTTTTCCAATGTGTCAGCTCTTCACATCAGGTGGCCAAAATATTGAAGCTTTGGCTTCAGCATCAGTCCTTCCAATGAATATTCAGGGTTGATTTCCTTTAGGATGAACTGGCTTGGTCCCCTTTCTGTCCAAGGGACTCTCAGCCAGGTCTGGGCCCCTCTGGGTGATCAGTGCCTCCACATAGGACTCTGCACACACCTGTGTCTTTGAGTCCTGAATCCCTTCTTTTTATTAAGAGCTCTGCCTGTGTGCGCCTTCCTGCCTGCCCCCGCCCGGGGATGGCCAGGCTGTCCTCAGGAGGGGACGCGGGGGAAGGCTCCTGCATGGGGCGTGGGGGCTGGTGATACAGGGCGGGGTCTTCTTTGTCTGCCCACCCCTGTTGTCCTGCCAGGAGGTCTCCTTCGGTTGCAACCACACCACTCAGCCCTGCCCAGGTCATGCCTTCTTTCTCCCTCCAAGTCTACCAGCCCAGGGCCAGGTGAGGGCTCCCTGCAGAACTGCCTGGCAGGTACCTGGGGGCCCTGCAGGAGCACCCTGGGGACAGAAGCCCACCCAAACGTGTCCCTGGGCCTCCACCTACAGCTCCTGGCCTGGAACCGCTCACTGCTCAGCAAGGGACACAGCCTTTCATGTGGACCAAGAGTCCAGCGTCTCAGCACCCCAGGAGCGGGCACTCGGGGTAAGCCAGAGGGGGTGGCAGGCACGCCACTGTGCCCTTTGGAAGGTTCTGGAGGAACCAGGAGGCTGGACGGTGTCTCCAGCACGCTGGGCTGTGGGGCAGCCCCATGGGACTAAGGGACCTCACTTGCTCTGTTCCCTTCCGAGAGTAGGACCAGACCCCATCCATGGCTGGTAACCTGGCAACCATCCCCATCTGCCCCAGACAGGTCAGCTGAGGTCCAGGCCAGCGCAACGGGGAGATGGCTGCTCCCTCCCAGGTGTCCGGAGGGTGTGACCACCCAGCAGACCCCCTTGTTTCTGGACAAATGACCCAGCAGACCCTCCCTGGGCTCCTCCAGAAACCCCGTGGTCTGCTGCAAGCTGAGGGGCCCAGACAGACCGCATTCCCCACAATAACAGCTGTGACCGAGCCCCCCTCCACAGGCCTGCAAAGGGCCCTGGACCCCGGGGCCTGGCTGGGGCTCGTCCAGCAGGAACAGACCGTTCGCCAAGAGGGTGGACAACACCAGCCCTCGCGTGACAAATGGGCTCATTAAGGAGATGGATGGCCGTGGTCCTCCGCCGTGTGCTGCGTCCGCCCAGGCAGGGGCCAAGTGCATTCAGACCAGCTGCAGACCGGCCTCCAGGAGGCTGGGGCGGGGGCTCTCGAGAGGAGGAACAGGCTGGGTCTCGGGGGAGGGGGGTGCCCAGAGACTCAGGGATGCAATGAGGGTGCTCAGGGCGGCGGGTTGGCAGGGGACGCTGGAGGCCTAGGGACAAAGAAAAGCCCTGCAAGCACCCCACGAGCCAGCATCTCTGGTTAAAATCCAGCTCGGCCAGAACCCTCAGCTCCCGTCTGCTCCCCATTTCCTCTGGCCCCAGCACAGCCCTCACCGCCTCCCTCTGCTGGCTCCCTGGCAGGTTGTCCCTAAATTCCTCCCCGAGACCAATCTGGGAGCCCCTGGTGGACGCCGGGTCATCCCATCTGGACCCCTGTGCCCTGGGGCCTCCACACCCAGAGAACAGATGCAGGCAGGAAGGAGATGGGATGCCCCCTCCAGTCCCACAGCCTCCCCTGCACCCCTCCTCCTGGAAGCTGCCCTCACCCGGTTCTCAGCTCATGTGGCTGGTTCACTCACAGGGCACTGAACCCACCTCGGGTCAGAAAAACAATTTCTCAGGAGGTAGAGGCACGGGGTGGGTGTCGGTGGGATGCCCAGACCATGCCTGAGAGTCTGAGGGTCCCAGCGCCCCGCGAGGGCCGTCTGCCCCCTGAGCCTGAGTCTTAGAGCTCGGCAGCCTGCAGCCCCCGAGCGCAGGGCCAGGTTTGGGACGCCGCCTGGCTGGGGCGGGTGGGGGTGACCGGCAGGGCCTGGGTGAGATGGGCCTGAGTGGAAGCCATTCAGAGGCCGGGGAGGGCCCGCCTCGGGGGCGGTCCACTGCAGGGCGTTCCAGGCATCTTGTCCTTCTCCAAGGAGCCTTTGCTGGGACCCCAGCTCCCTCCTCCCACTCCTGGAGGGCCCAGACCCCAAGAGCTGCCCCAAACCCCCAAGCCAACAGCCTCATCCTCCTCCACAAAAGGCCGGATCAGGCCTGCTGGGCCTCCCTCCAGAACCCTCACAAAACCTCCTAATCAAACGTTCTCAACCGAGGATAAGCAGGGCTTTAACTCCTCAGGTGTGTGTATTAAGTACGGTTTTCAGGGCCGCCTCTTGGAGACCATTAAAAGATTATCTTCTCCTTGAGAGCTCCATTAGCCTCCCTCCAGGCTCTCTACCAAAGCCTGAAGACGGGGAGAGGTGCCTTGTTGAATCAGAGTAGGAAAACGAGCCCTCGGATGGGCCCGCGAGCTCCCTGACTGGCGTCAGGAGCAGGGTTCCGCCAACCCTGGAAGCAGCAGACAAACCAGCCACCTGTTCCAGGGCGTTCCTCGTGCGTTTGCACCTGCTTTGCTCCGATTTCTGTCTTTTGTGTCTCAATGACCTTGAGAAAGCTGGGTGAGACTGACCTTCACCATACCCCAAGGTGGCCTGCTGACCAGCCCACCTGTGTTCCATCCAGGTGAGTGCAGAGGCCCCTTCCAGGTCAGGGAGGCCCTGGACCAGGGCGGCCAAACAGGCCGAGGTGTGAGGTGTCGGCAGACGGGCCGCGTTTCTCTTAGCGAAGTCGGGAAGCAGGCCTGGACTCGAAAGACTGGGTTCACTGCCGAGCCCCTCTGTGGCCAGGGTGTTCTGAGTGGGGGGAGGGACCCTCCAGGTGCTGGGCTCACATGGAAGGGGCGGGGCCCACCGCCGAGAGGGTTCAGGAAAGGTCCCCTGGCCTTGCTTCAGCAGGGGCCCGGACCACGTGTGAGCCACCGGGGAGCACAGGGGTGGCTTCGGTAACACAGGCCCCCCTGGAATCTGAAGCCGCGGCGGGTGGCAGGAAGGCTCAGGGGACCTTGTTCCGTTCCCTCCCCTCCGGGGCCGGGGACCCGGGCCGGGCGGCTGCAGGTGTCCCCGGATGGTGAGGAGTCGCCCGGCTCCAGGCTCACAGAGGTGTGGACCTGGCCAGGCTCAGGCCCAGCCGGCGCTCCCTGAACTTTCTCTCCTGCTCCGCGCTGGGATCGAGAGGGGCGGGAAGCCGCTGAGCCTCCTGTGTCGGCTGGAGCACAGGTGGATGCGGGTTCTCCTCTGCCACGGGCCTCTCCCCTGGGATTTGGGGCTCCGAGGGGCCGGAGGTCCCAGACACCCAGGGGCAAAGCCCAGGGCCGGAACCCGCAGCCCCGTGACCTTAGGACCCAAACGCAGCGGTGGTGACCTTCCACCGGCCGGGCGTGGCCGGGTCGGCTCTTCACCTGGCCCAGCCCGGGGCCACTTCCTCGGGCCGTCTCCGTCTCTCTTCTCTGTCATTGCTATCATCTCGCCTCTGCCTTTTGAGAAAGCTTCTCGAGTCCAACTTTCGTTGATTCCACTCTCGCTCTTTACGGCTCCATCGCCAACTTGTACACGTGTGTCTCCTGTGCACGCGTGTGAGGGGGACGGCACACACCCATGCGTGTAAGCATCAGGGTCGGGCTGACGTGTGTGCCCGCCCCCAAGTGAAGGCTGGGCACTCTGCCCCCCGCAACGACCTGTCCAGGTTCCAGCCCCCTCACCCAGAGGTCTGCTGGCGTCAGCCATGCCCACTTCGTGCCCGCACAGCTGTGCCACCTGCAGATACGGTCCTGCGGGGGAATGCGGGCCTTGCTCTGGTTTGGGCTTCGTGGCACGGAGCCACACTGTTGGTCTCTAAGGGTTGGCCTCCTTCCCTCGGTGTCGCGTTTGGAGGGCGCAGCAGCTGTAACTCACTCCAGGGGGCGCAGTTTCCTCTGTCCCGTTTCAAGCGTGCTCTGCAGTCCGAGGGTTAGCACTCCATCCGACTTCTATTCATCAGGACAAGCGAGCCGCGATGGCATCCTCAAGGAGCCTTCTCCCTTTGGGTCTTTGTTCCTGCAAAGTCCTCACGTTCACCTAAACCTCCATCTCCCCTGGTTGATCAGTCTGTCCTTCTTGTTTTTGCCAAGCTCTGCCTGGCCTATTCTGGGGCGATGTAAAAGCACAGGAGTGTAAAAGTGGTAACATTTTCCGGGGATTCCTGCTTCCACCCGCTGTCCTGACTTTGACCCTGGGAGCCAGGAGTCTGAAACTGCCTGGACTCGTGCAACCCTGGGGGGTTCCGGGTGGGGCGGGCAAACGCTGTGCGAGCAAGGACTCAAACAGTGGCCGAGAGCAGAGCCTGGAGGACCGTCCGCCAGCCCCACGGGGACCGACAACATGACTGCGGGCAGGAGGAGACCCGCCCGACGTCGGGGCAGCCGGGCGCCCTCCACGCCGGCGTCCATTGCCGCTTCTCGTCCTAAGGTAACGCCACCCGCCCACTCGGAGAGTCTCGGTTCTCGTGTGTGGTCAGGCTTAGGTCTTCTTTCCACTATGCTGACCATGTGGCTTTTCCCCCACGACACCCGGCTCAGCTCCACATCACAAACCTGCCACCCTTTCCGCGGCTTTCTCGGCACGGCTGCATCGTTAACGTGATTTGCAGTCGGGGTCTCCTCTCTGTGGGCTTCCCAGGTGGCTCAGCGGTGAAGAACCCTCCTGCCAGTGCAGAAGACGTGGGTTCGATCCCTGGGTCTGGAAGATGCCCTGGAGAGTATAGTATAGTATAGTGAAGTTGCTCAGTCGTTCTGACTCTTTGCGACCCCATGGTCTGCAGCCCACCAGCCTCCTCTCTCCATGGGATTCTCCAGGCAAGAGTACTGGAGTGGGTTGCCATTTCCTTCTCCAGGGGATCTTCCCCACCCAGGGATCGAACCTGGGTCTCCCACATTGCAGGCAGACACTTTAACCTCTGAGCCACCAGGGAAGACCCCAAGGGACTGGCAACCCACCCCAGTATTCTTGCCTGGAGGATCCCATGGACAGAGGAGCCTGGGGGCTACACTCTACAGGGTCGCGAAGAGTCGGACACAACTGAGCAACTGAACAACAGCTTCTCCTGATTTGTTCCCAAATGACTGGGGACTTTGCCCCTTTGAAATAACTTTGTTACCATGTGGACCACTGCTGGGAGGGACTTGCCATGTGCTGCTGGCTCTGCAGCGACACGCTCAGCCCTGGCTCTTGAGCTGCTGCTTCTGTGAGGTCCTGGGTGGGTTTCCTGGGAAGGGCCGGGGGAGACGGGCTGCCCCTTGGGTGATCTTGACAGCTGAAGGCCAGTGAGCACCTACGACCCCCTGGATTTTCTATCTCTGAGTACCTCACGTCTGCCTTTTGGTTTCCTTCCGGCACAAAGTTCGCGGTCCGGGATCCTGGCGACAAGCCCGCCTGATCTCAGCTGTTTGCTGACCGCGTGTCCACCCAGCAGTCTACACCACACCCCCACTTTCGTCTGGAAGCTGCCCTGATTGGGTGCTAAAGACATTGTCACCCTACTCACAAACAGCTTTCCCTTTTCCCACAAAGCCCCAGCAGACGTTTAAATCCTTAAAGACCAGGATCTGCTAGAACATGCTCAGGGTGGGCCGTTCTGACAGACTGGCCCTTTGCACAGACTCCTTTATTTCAGGACAGATTCCCCTCGGGGGAGGGTGAACACTGCTCCGTCACCGCCCCACCCGATTTGAGGGTTCCGTCCACATGCATCTTGGGCCTTCTTTGCGTCTATTCTGTGACTACAACTTTCTTAGAGCCCTCACTGTTTAGTTCATTTTCCCGTTTTCTCTCCTCCTCTCTCGCTGGCCTGACCGCAGCAGCCGTGCTCTCTGCTCACCCGTATGTACAAACCGGCTGGATTCTCATTTCTGAAATGATGCTGCTTTTCCTTTAAAAAGTTGTTTTTATGCCTTTCCGCCCTTTCTCCCGGCTTCCTGCTTAGCAAGCTCATTCCTGAGCTTTTCTGTTTTTCACTGCTGTGTGCCTTCACAGATCCATCCTTGTCTTCATTTTGGTCGGCTCGTCTGTTGCATCAGGCTCCCGCCTGCACGCGTCCAGAGGCCAGTTTCCAGTGGGGGGTCCCTGCCGGTCCCTCCCTCAGCTCACCTTTACCCTTTACCCTTTACCCTCATGAAGGTGTCTGTGGATTTTTCACAATCCTTCTCTCTCGCTCATTTGAGATGAGCTCAAGGCCCTGTGTTCTAGAAGGTGTCCCAGTATGGGGGCGGGGTGCAAAGTGGTGACCCCAGCCTTACACTCCTGTGCTCTTCCCTGGTTTCATGGGGAAGAACATCTTACTGAGGAAGCGGCTGAGAACAGTGCTGAAGGGTGGGTTCTCGGCGCCCAGCCCAGCCCTCCCTGGCGCTGCAGTCCTCTCCGCGTGACCCTGGGCAGCTCCGCACATGCTCCGAGGCGCGGCTTCCCTGGTGTTGAGTTGAGCTGATAGGGGTGCCCTCCCTGAAAGGAGTGCGGGGACAGAGGGGCTTGATTCCCAGAGCCAGAGTCTGTCTCGGGTGCTAGGTGGCCAGGGGTTAGCACTGATATCCCTCCTGGGGTCCTGCTTCCTGACCTTTAACCCTGACCTTTAACCCTGGAGCCTCAGGGGACACAGTGCTCCCAAGTCTCAGTGGGTCCTCACCGCTCGCATCCCTGGATTTTTACGTGAGTCCCTGGGAAGCGTCTCTCTCTGCCCACAGACCCGCTTGTGAGCAGGTGTCTCGGTGCTGGTGGAGATCCCGCTCAGATCGGCTGGTGAGGGGGGGCCCCCTCAAGCCGGGTGGGGGGGGTGTGGGCCGCTGTGACTCTGCGTGGAGACAGCCCGGCTCTCGTCAGCTCGGGGACTCCTGAAGTCCGCATGCGCTCTGCTCCGGGCTCTGCCCGCCCACACCTACGAGTCTAAGGGGAGCTGCCGGCTTTGCTAGGCCGCCTCCTGGCCATTCCTGCCAGGAGGGAGACCCATGCGTGGAGTTTGGAAGCAAGTAGACCCGGGCTCGAATCCTGGCTGGGTCACACGGCTGAGAGCCCGATGCCGCTGCTCCTGTCGCCTGTGAAATGGGCTGGTGCCATCTTTCAGGACCTTCAGGGGTGGGATGGGGGCAGGGAAGCGCTGTGCTCCGTGGACAACCCTCCTTCTGGGCGGGGACCTCTCCTGGGAGGGACCTGGGGCCCAGGAGGTAGAGCCCCCGCACTAGGCTCCCCTTGCCCCGCAAGTCTTGCCGGGGGCGGGCCCTGGGAGGCAGTGGGTTCTGGGTGTGCGAGCTACTCAGGGAACTGCAGGACGGAAGTGTCTCTGCGTGCAAGGAACGTCCAGCTGGGAGCCAGGACTCCAGACTCTTCCTTTCCACTGTCTGTCCCGCGGGCCTGGGGGTCCCCTCCCAGTGTAGACAGCACCACCTGGAGAGGCGAGGCAGGCCTGTGGGGGCAGCTCCAAGCTCTGTGTCCGGGCTCCACTGGGAGGACACCCCCCAAACCTCCCTCACACCAATAATCTCATGTTGATGGGCAAAATTAGTCTCCGAATTCTAATGAGACTGCTCCTGGAGACAGACAGCTCATCTGAAGATTAAATGAGAAAAATTGCCGCTTTTGCTGGTTCCTTTAGAAACTCATTTGCATTCTGTCAGCTTCCATTACGAAGGGCCCTGCGGACTCTGGAGGAGATACAGGAGGGGGTGAGGCCCTCTGCGCCCTGGGGGTCGGGGGCGCCCTGAGGGGTCCCCGCCACCTCTGGGCTGGCTCTCCTTACCCCTCTCAGAACCCCCCCGCCCTCTCCCCCGCCCCACAAAGCTCTGGGCGGAAAGGCTGCAGCCTCGCTGCCCCTCCTTGCTCCCCCGGAGGCCAGGCCCCCCAGGGAAGAGCTCCCTGCCCGCTGGGGCCTTGTGGGGGATGGGGAGACAGGCAGAGCCCCCAGGCTGGCCCATCACTCTCAGGCTCTTCTGAGGTCAGGAGACAAACGCCCGCACACCCTGGCCCCGAAAAGGGCAGCTTGCGTTTCTCCCCACACTGCAGGCCGGCCGTGTCACTCCCCTGCTGGTCAGACCCTGTGGGGCTCACTCACTCCTGGGACGCCTTCTCCCGGCAGCTGGAAAAGTCCAGAGGTCCTGCCGTGTGCACTGGCCGGGGGCCGGGGGTGACCGGAGGAGCCCATGGAGACAGTGTGAGATGACCCGCACAACCAGATCTCCCACGGGGCACCGCCGCCAGGGCCCCTGGCTTAGGATCCGCGCTGTCCTTTCCCAGGGACCCCACCCCTCACGGTGAGTCTCCAAGAGGAGGTTCAACACCGGCAAATCATGAAGCCAGTCAGCCAAGCTAACCGCTGACACTGCCACTAATTGTAATTAAAAATTAGCATAGAAATGTGCTTTCAGGAGATTAAAATTACCGGTAGGCCCCGACCCATATGCCTCACCCTGACGATGGGGGACAAGCTCAGCTTGCGTTGGATAAAGCATGTCTAACGGGCTTCTGAGAGAGGAAACATGCCAATGCATTCATCTGCTTTTCCCCCTGACTTACAAACACGCCTCCTGCATAGACAAGCAGCCATCGGGACGGTCCTCCCGTCTCCCCGGGACCGTCTGCTCCCTCAGTCTCCCCAGCCGGCTCCCGCAGCAATTTCCATACAGGTCTGCGACCCCGAGTCACAGCCTTGTACCGTAAGCACTTTCTACCCTCTTTAAATTGCCTTACACATTGGAAATATTATCTCCGAGCAGCAAACTATCAGTTAATGATGAGCTGAGCAGGCGGAAGGCATGTCAGCCAGAGGGGACAGAGGCAGAGAGCAGTTGCAGCAAGGCGCGGTGCTGCGTCCCCGACGGCGTGTGTGCTGTGTGGCTTTGGAGCTGCCGTCGCCGGAGCAACGAGAAGGCAGACGTGTCTGTGGGGCTGGGGCACCTGCCTCACCTGGTCCTCTTGGCCTCCTGGGCCAGGTGTACAGGCGGCTGGGGCATCCAGAGCCTCGAAGGATTCCCCGCGGAGTCAAGGCAGTGCCTGACTCAGCTTTCCTGGTGTGATTTGAAGACCGAGGGTGCCTGGTGCGGCCCAAGGCATGCAGGGACTCAGTCCACCCACTCTGACCTGTGTGGGCAGCCCCCACCCACAAAGGCTCCCGGGAGTGGGCCCAGGGCAGGGCAGACGCACCCTCGCACTCCTGCAGCTTGTGGGGTAGAGAAGGAAGCACGGGCGACCAGCAAGGCACAGACAAGCAAGGACTAGGAGGCCAGGTGCTGGAAAGAAATAGAAATCAAAGAAGGGGTGAGGAGACAGAGGGGCTGGCTTAGAAGCTGCAGTCCTGGGGGGCCTCTCTGAGGAGGTGACTTTTGAGGAAAGTCCCAAAGGAAAAGCAGGAGCAAGTCTTGTATCAAGGTGGGCGGAGAGGCCCAAGGTCAAGGGCACAGGGTGCAGGGTGCTGAGGCTGTGGGCAGTGTCCCACGGGCGACGAGAAGGCCCGTGTGGCCGGACAGCTGGGGGGCAGTGGTGACAGGTGCAGTCAGGGCCTGAGCCCGCACCGGGGACATCCCAGGGCCTCCTAGTCCTTGCTTGTCTGTGCCTTGCTGGTCGCCCGTGCTTCCTTCTCTACTCTACAAGCTGCAGGAGCGCGAGGGTGCGTCTGCCCTGCCCTGGCCCCCACTCCCTGGAGCATTTGTGGGTGGGGGCTGCCCACACGGGTCAGACTGTGGTCCGACTGGCCTCTGCACCAAGAACAGATGGAGGTGGGTACTGCAGAAATCAGGTGGGAGATGTGGCAGCTTGAGGTGGGGCTGGATTCGACCTGCCTGGAGGTCATTCAGTGGGCAGGAGCCAAGACCGGAGACAGGCTGCTGGAGAAAGAAGAAACCGAGCCACGCCAGGAATTGGGTCCAGCAGCTGGGGTGCAGAGCTGATGGAGCTGAGGGCGGGCGACGGGCGGCTCGGGGTGGGGGCCAAGGGAGACGGGCAGATGCCCCAGTCTCCAGGCGGGCTGAGCTGTGGAATGGCTAAGGGCCAGGGTGAGGGCCAGGGTAAGAACCAGGTTGTGGGACAGGGCAAGCACTAGGGTGTGGACTGCGGGAGACTGGGCGTAGACAGGAGAGACTAGGTGTAGACACGGGAGACTAGAGTGTAGACAGGGAGACTAGAGTGTAGACCAGGGGACACTAGAGTGTAGACAGGGAGACTAGAGTGTAGACAGGGAGACTAGAGTGTAGACCAGGGGACACTAGAGTGTAGATCAGGGAGACTAGAGTGTAGACAAGGAGAATAGAGTGTAGACCAGGGAGACTAGAGTGTAGACAGGGAGACTAGGTGTAGACAGGGAGACTAGAGTGTAGACTGGGGAGAGTAGAGTGTAGACAGGGGAGACTTGAGTGTAGATCAGGAGAGTGTAGAGTGTAGACAGGGGAGACCAGAGTGTAGACACGGAGACTAGAGTGTAGACAGGGAAACTAGAGTGTAGATCAGGGAGACTAGAGTGTAGATCAGGGAGACTAGAGTGTAGATCAGGGGAGACTAGAGTGTAGACAGGGAGACTAGAGTGTAGACAGAGGCGACTAGAGTGTAGACAGGGGAGACTAGAGTGTAGACAGGGGAGGACTAGGTGTAGACCAGGGGAGGACTAGAGTCTCTCCCTGGGATGCAGCAGGGCATGGGGTAGGAGGGACATCGGGCCCTGCTTGCTTGCTGCCCACACGGTGGTTCCTTCCTCGTCCCCTGGAGAGAACTTTGAGCCCGCCTGGCTGTGCACCGTCTTCTCTGAAGCTTCAGCACCTGCGAGGCTGCCCCGAGGCTCGTGAGGAGGGCACTCCTCCTTGGGCCCTCTCCTCTGTGGCCTGGTCCCTCGGATGGTCCTCCTCGGGTCAACGTCCAGCTCCACCCCGTCCAGCGTCCTGGCTGCACAGTCGGGCAGCTGTCCTGAAGCCGCTTCCTCTCCGGTCCCGCCCTCTGCCGCCCTCTCCCCCCACGCGGCACTTTCTCCAGGACCAGCTCCCCGTCCTGGGGCACACCTGGCTCTGGGTGTCCTGTCTCGTGTCCTGCAGGCTGTCAGCCCTGCCCACCAGGTGCCCAGCCCTGCACAGCCAGCGTTCAGGAAGATGCTGGGGGCACAGAGGCTAGGTCGGCTTGGGGCTGAGCCCTGACCTCACAGCCGGACACACCACCCGGAGGAGGTGTGCAGACACTGGGATCCCCCAGGAGCTAGCGGGCGAGTCAGGGAAACCCGGGGTTATTTTTACAGAGCCGCAGGAGGGTGCCTGGTTTCGACACCGTCTGCAGCAGTGGCTTTCCCCAGCGAACACCAGGCCAGCTCCTGGTCCACATTCTCCAAGACTGATGGAGAAAACAGGCGTGTTCACTGGATTTGATTCCCTGCATCAAAGAACCGGGTGGGCCTGGGTCACCTGAGGAGGGTTAGCAGGACTTTATCAACCCGGCCCCCGATGACTTTCCGCCAGACGGGCTCACTGGCCCAGACTGTGCTTGGCTGGAGGCCAAGATCGGGGGGAAGAACAAATTCCCCCAGCCCCCCAGGTTCAGCCCCCGGGGTCTCACGGGTTTCTTCTCGGCCATTTGAAGAACATCCACTGTTGTTTTTGGTGTCGGAGTGAATTATTTAATGGGATGAAATCCTGCCCCCTGAGTGCCTTTAAGAACACAGCGGGATTGGAGGGTACATTTGTTTTCCTTAATGTCTGTCTCTGCTTTTCCTGGAGGAGTCCGGGGAGAGCTGGCTCTCTGCTCCAGGGCCGCCCCTTGTCCGCTCCTCCCCAGCCGGGCCCCCTGGTCTGTCACATGGCCCCTGCTGCAGCCCCAGCCTCGCCTGTCCTCAGATGCCCCAGTCCTCATCCCAGCCCAACACCCACGCCTCCTGGGCCCTCCCTGCCCTGGACTTCCCTGCAGAGCTCAGGGCAGGGAGGAGGACCCAGCAGGGGACCCGTCTGTCCCCCACCTGTGTCTCCCTGCCCCTGCCTCAGCCACGGCTGCACCCCAACAAGCCTGGCACCTTGTCCAGGTCAGACGCCTGCAACCCTTCAGGCTCGGGCTGCTCTGTCAAAGGGGCACCTGGTTAGAGTTCGGGGTGAAGGGTCAGGTCCCACAGTCCCAGCGCGCTTCTCTGGAGCAAGTCCCGGGGCGCTCAGGGGTACAGGCATCCTGGCATTGCCCCCTAGCACCCAGAGGTCAAAGAATGTGAACCCAGCTGGTGACACAGAACCCCAGGCCAGTGCCTGCCCGAAGGTGATGGTAACGGTTCAGATGAATGTCACTGGGAGAAGTTACCCACTCTGGAGCCCAGCGTGTGGCCGACACCCGCTTCCACGTGTCCGGTATGGGTCCTTCTGAGCCTCCGGAGGTGCTGGCGCTGCTGCTGGAGGACGGAGAGGGGCCAGAGAGCCTCCTGCAGAGACCCCCATAGCCAGCCAGGCCTAGGGACCGGCCGTGGGAGGCTGCCCTTCCTGCCCTGCCTCCCCGGGAGCCCCAGCCCCAGGGCTCAGCTGAGCTCAGGCAGCGCCTGACCTGCTCCCCCTCAGGGGTCCTCAGGGCGCGTGAGCCCTGCCCAGGGTGTGGCGATCGGGAGGCTGCCTCATCACCCCAGGACGGAAGCTGGACGCATGTGTGCACATAGTCCCTGTCGGCTGGCTGAGACAATGGGGCTGGAGGCATGCTAGCCTTGAGACCTCCCCGAGCGAACCCGCCGCCTGCCTCGCTGAGCTAAGCGGCTCCTCCTCCAGGTGATTCCGGGCCGGCTTCATGTGCAGCAGGCCAGTGTGTGTGTGCCGCTTGCTCAGTCTTGTCGACTCTCTGTGGCCCCGTGGACTGCGCCCCTCCAGGCTTCCCTGCCCACCACCATCTCCCAGAACTTGCACAAACTCATGTGCACTGAGTCAGTGATGCCATCCAACCATCTCATCCTCTATCGCCCCCTTCCCCTCCCACTTTCAATCTTTCCCAGCATCAGGGTCTTTTCAAATGAGTCAGTTCTTCACATCAGGTGGCCAAAATATTGGAGTTTCAAATTCAGCATCAGTCCTTCCAATGACTAGTCAGGACTGATCTCCTTTAGGAAGGACTGGTTAGATCTCCTTGCAATCCAAGGGACTCTCAAGAGTCTTCTCCAATATCACAGTTCAAAAGCATCAATTCTTCTGCGCTCAGCTTTCTTTATGGTCCAACTCTCACACCCATACATGACTACTGGAAAAACCATAGCTTTGACTAGACAGACCTCTGTTGGCAAGGTAATGTCTCTGCTTTTTAATATGCTGTCTAGGTTGGTCATAGCTTTTCTTCGAAGGAGCAAGAGTTTTTTAATTTCAAGACTACAATTACCATCTGCAGTGATTTTGGAGCCCAAGAAAAAGAAGTTTCTACTGTTTCCATTGTTTCTCCATCTATTTGCCGTGAAGTGATGGGACCAGATGCCGGCTTTTTCATTCCTTTCACTTTCATCAAGAGGCTCTTTAGTTCCTCTTCACTTTCTGCCATAAAGGTGGTGTCATCTGCATATCTGAGGTGATTGATATTTCTCCCGGCAATCTTGATTCCAGCTTGTGCTTCTTCCAGTCCAGCGTTTCTCATGATGTACTCTGCATATAAGTTAAATAAGCAGGGTGACAGTATACAGCCTTGACGTACTCCTTTCCCAATTTGGAACCAGTCTGTTGTCCCATGTCCAGTTCTAACTGTTGCTTCCTGACCTGCATACAGGTTTCTCAAGAGGCAGGTCAGGTGGTCTGGTATTCCCATCTCTTTCAGGATTTTCCACATTTTGTTGGGATCCACACAGTCTAAGACTTTGACGTAGTCAGTAAAGCAGAAGTTGATGCTTTTCTGGAATTCTGTTGCTTTTTCAATGATCCAGCGGATGTTGGCAATTTGATCTCTGGTTCCTCTGCCTTTGCTAAAACCAGCTTGAACATTTGGAAGTTCACGGTTCACGTATTGCTGAAGCCTGGCTTGGAGAATTTTGAGCATGACTTTACTAGCGTGTGAGATGAGTGCTGCCTCCTGAGGAACCTACATGCAGGTCAGGAAGCAACAGTGAGAACTGGACACGGAACCACAGACTGGTTCCAAATAGGAAAAGGAGTACGTCAAGGCTGTATATTGTCACCCTGCTTATTTAACTTATAAGCAGAGTACATCATGAGAAATGCTGGGATGGAAGAAACACAAGCTGGAATCAAGATTGCTGGGAGAAATATCAATAACCTCAGATATGCAGATGACACCACCCTTATGGCAGAAAGTGAAGAGGAGCTAAAGAGCCTCTTGATGAAAGTGAAAGAGGAGAGTGAAAAAGTTGGCTTAAAGCTCAACATTCAGAAAACTAAGAGCATGGCATCCGGTCCCATCACTTCATGGGAAGTAGATGGGGAAACAGTGGAAACAGTGACAGACTTTATTTTTTGGGCTCCAAAATCACTGCAGATGGTGACTGCAGCCATGAAATTAAAAGACACTAACTCCTTGGAAGGAAAGTTATGACCAACCTAGACAGCATATTAAAAAGCAGAGACATTACTTTGCCAACAAAGGTCCATCTAGTCAAGGCTATTGTTTTCCCAGTGGTCGTGTATAGATGTGAGAGTTGGACTGTGAAGAAAGCTGAGCACCAAAGAACTGATGCTTCTGAACTGTGGTGTTGGAGAAGACTCTTGAGAGTCCCTTGGACTGCAAGGAGATCCAACCAGTCCTTCCTAAAGGAGATCAGTCCTGAGTGTTCATTGGAAGGACTGATGCTGAAGCTGAAACTCCAATACTTTGGCTATCTCATGCAAAGAGTTGACTCATTGGAAAAGACTCTGATGCTGCGAGAGATTGGGGGCAGGAGGAAAAGGGGACGACAGAGGATGAGATGGCTGGATGGCATCACTGACTCGATGGACATGGGTTTGGGTGAACTCCGGGAGTTGGTGATGGACAGGGAGGTGCGCTGCGATTCATGGGGTTGCAAAGAGTCAGACACGACTAGCGACTGAACTGAACTGAACTGAAGATGAATGCAATTATGCAGTAGTTTGAGCATTCTTTGGCATTGCCTTTGTTTGGGATTGGAATGAAAACTGACCTTTTCCAGTCCTGTGGCCATTGCTGAGTTTTCCAAATTTGCTGGCATATTGAGTGCAGCACTTTCACAGCATCATCTTTTAGGATTTGAAATATCTCAGGGGGAACTCAGTCACCTCCACTAGCTGTTTGTAGTGATGCTTCCTAAGGCCCACTTGACTTCACATTCCAGGATGTCTGGCTCGAGGTCAGTGATTACACCATCGTGATCATCTGGGTCATGAAGATCTTTTTTGTACAGTTCATCTGTATTCTTGCCACCTCTTCTTAATACCTCCTGCTTCTGTCAGGTCCATACCGTTTCTGTCCTTTATTAAGCCCATCTTTGCATGAAACAATCCTTTGATATCTCTAATTTTCTTGAAGAGATCTCTAGTCTTTCCCATTCTATTGTTTTCCTCTATTTCTTTGCATTGATCTCTGAGGAAGGTTTTCTTATCTCTTCTTGCTCTTCTTTGGAACTCTGCATTCAAATGGGTATATCTTTCCTTTTCTCCTTTGCCTTTCACTTCTTTTCTCAGCTGTTTGTAAGGCCTCCTCAGACAGCCATGTAGCCTTTTTGCCTTTCTTTTGGGGGATGGCCTTGATCCCTGCCTCCTGTACAATGTCACAAACGTCCCTGGCTGTGGAGGCAGTGAAAGGAGTGGGGCAGGGGGTAGCCTGAGGGCTCAGGGGAGGCGCCGGGCTCCGTCCTCAGCTGGATCTGCACTCGCCCAACCTGCAAAGTTTGCAAACCTGACGTGGTGAGAAAAGAGGCCAGGCGCTTCTCCCAGCTGGGCAGATTCCCAGGTAAAGCTGTGCTGACCAGCTCGCGTCCCACAGAACACTGAGGGTGGCGGCCCCGTGAATGGAACGGGGCAGGAGACGCGGACCCCGCTCACGGGGCGACTCGGGGTGACATGCTGACCCAGAGCCCGTTTGGGTGTGTTTGAATTTTATTTATTGGTTGGTTTTTGGCTGTGCTGGGTCTCCATTGCCGCTTGGGCTTTCTCTCGTAGCGGCGAGTGGTGCCTGCTCTCTCGTTGCGGGGCCTGGGCTCCTCTCCTTCTGGAACACGGGCTCCAGGGCGAGGGCTCGGTAGCTCTGGCACATGGGCTTAGTTGCTCCATGGCGTGTGGGATCTTCCGGGGCCAGAGATCGAAACCCGTGTTTCTTGCATTGGCTGGCGAATTCTTTATCACTGAGCCACCATGGAAGCCCTCCTCACCATTTGGTTTTGAATGTTTAACCAATAACAGGGGAGATCAGAAACCTCAGCATAGACCATAAAACCATTAAAAAGACCAAGAATTTACTCTTGGTTACTTGTTTTCCAGACAAAAGGCAGGCCGTGGACTTGAGGGCCAAGGTCGATACAAGGTCCTATTCCATTTCACTCCTCGACACCTGTCGTGTTCTGGATTTGGGGTGTCAGTCATCCTCGCGGTGGGAGACAGTACGTATCTCCTGTGTGCCCCAGCCTCAGAGTCCCAGAGCCCCAGGCCGGCAGCTTTTCCAGGGAAGGGAGCCCGGACCCCTTGTCGACATCACACAATGGGTGCGCATCCTGGTGGGGGACGTGTGGGTACCACATACAGCGTGCTCGCTGGCATAGAGCTCAACGTCCAGCTTCAACCAAATGATGTTCATTGAATGAAAAAGTTCCCTTCATTCTCATCTTATTTATAAAGGCATGTTCGCAGTGCTTTAGATTAAATTTTAAAAATTAAAAATAGGGGGGGAAAAGTGAATGCCGCTTCATTCCAGCAATTAGTCATCTAAAAGGGTGTGATTTAAACGTGGGGATGAGATGCATTTAAAAAACCTTTTGTGTTTGCTAATTGTTTGTCAAAATGTATACTGCCTTCATGTGCTTTTAAATTACTGTTGTGAAAATATTGTAATAATAACTCAACCTAGAAGAAAATTTAGCATTTAGAGCCCAATGACATCTGGATATTTAAAAATATCAATTTATATACATATTTATTCATGTTATGATACGGAATTATGATAGGGTGACCGAAAACCCTGATGCAAAAAAAATATTAGTTTACGATTTAATGGAGAACTAGAACAGAAATATGAGAGGAAGGTAAAAATTAAGTGCTTCCATTTCAACTTAAAACCAGCATTTACTGAAGTCTTTAAAAAATAGATGCCTAGTGTCCATCCATTGCTATATGCTTAGATTCTGTTGCAAAAACCAGAAGTGACGATGGTAGCAGTTTTGTTTCAATGTCTGAAATATCATGAAAATCACATTTTTGCAACTGTTTACAGCTGTGGTGACAAGCTTGAGGGATCACCGTTTGTAAACCTTCTAACACAAAGAATAATACCTAATGCATAAGGCGCATGTCGGGCTTCCGCGAGGCTCCGTGGTAAAGAATCTGCCTGCCGTGCAGGAGACGCAGGGGACGAGGGCTTGATCCCTGGGCCGGGAGGATGCCCTGGAGGAGGAAATGGCCACCCACTCCAGTATTTTCACCTGAAAACATCCCACGGGCAGAGCAGCCTGGTGGGCTACCGCCCACAGTGTCACAAAGAGTCGGATGTGACTGAGCAGCTGAGCACACAAGCGAAGGTGCGTCTTATTTCAGTTTCACCGGAGGAGCGCCAGGGAGTAAAGGGCAGATTGCCCGGGACCCGCTCCCGCTCTGACCCTGCAGACCCATTCACCCATCCCACCCTCGTCCTGAAAGCAACCACACTCCTGAATTACTCAACGCTGAGTCATTTACTCCACAGCATCGGCCCTGAACGCGAGCTCACGGGACACACTAGAATGCAACGGGGAAGTCTGGCCAGCCTGCTCCTTTCCAAGGCTGTATTATCTAGTTTTGACTCTGAATTTTTGTATACATTTTAGAATAATCTTTCAGCTTCTACAAAACCAAACCTGTTTTCTATCTGCAGCCTCAGCTGGTAGCTCAGATGGTAAAGCGTCTGCCTGCAGTGCGGGAGACCTGGGTTCGATCCCTGGGCCGGGAAGATCCCCTGGAGAAGGCCATGGCACCCCACTCCAGTATTCATGCCTGGAAAATCCCATGGACCGAGGAGCCTGGTGGGCTACAGTCCATGGGGTCGCAAAGAGTTGGACACCACTGAGCAACTTCACTTTCACTTTCCTATTTTTATCTTCCACTCTTTAATCTGCCTTTTGTGGTTTTAATTGAGCTTTTTTATATAATTTCCTTTCTTAGCATATCAGTTGTATTTCTTTTGTAACTTTTTTTTAACAGATTGCCTACAGTCTGCAGCATACATTTACAACAGATCCAAGAACATGTTCAGTATATACTATACCGCCAAAGGGTGGTTCAAGTGCCGAATAATAGTCAAAAAATTCTAATCCTCCCTCACTTGTATTACTCTGACATTCATTTTTTTGTGTAAACATAGATATACGTACATATGTGTGTGTGTTAATTGCTCTGCTGTGTCTGAATCTTTGCAATCCCAGGCTCCTCTGTCCATGGAATTCTCCAGGCAGGAACACTGGAATAGGTAAACATTCCCTTCTCCAAGGATATGTACATAAGACGTAGGCATAAGAATATGTGATCAAATACGCTGGCAGCATTATTTGTAACAAACTGCAATCTGTTCAATTAAGAAAAAGAAAATAAATTTTCATTTTCCATTCAGTTAGTCCTGCTCTACTCTCCCTTTCTTTAAGTAGGTCTGAGTCTCTGGACTGCAGCATTTTCTTTCTCTCTAAAGATCTCCCTGACACTTCTCACAAGGCATGTGTGCCGACACAATCGCCTTCAGACTTTGCTCTTCTGAGACAGGCGCTGTGTTTCCTCACTTTCGAAGGAGGGACAATTACTCAGGTTTCTGAATTTTAGGTTGCTGCCTTTTCTCTCAACACTTTGAATGTTTCACCCCATTCCTCTCTTGCCCGCATGTTTTCCAAGGAGAAAGCAGATGTAATTCTTGGTTGAACTGGGAACCAGGGGGTGGCCTGGGTACCCCCAGTCCCCAGCAGGCTCTGATGAGCTACAGGACTCTGGACAAGCCCACCCCCTACTACTCATCTTACAGATACAGGAGGTGAAAGTGTTAGTCAAAGTATTAATCTGAGGTCACGGGCAGGAAGCCCTTCATCTGTGCCTGGGGTGGGCTGACCCCCACAGCATGGCCTCCTGGAATTCCAGCATGCCCAGGAGGCGGGCCAGCGTGGCGCCCGTTTGCAGATGTGGGCACCAAGCTCAGAGAGGGGAGGGGGAGGGCAGAGCGCTTTGACTCCCCGGTCCCAACCCAGAGAGCGCTGAGAGGCTTTGGGTTGGGGTCAGAGATCAACCGCCCCGCCCGACCTGGAGCACAGGCGTGTGGATCACCTATGGGTGAGCAGGGCACCAGGCGCTCCCGGTTAGGAAGCATAAGCACTCCCGACACGCGGGTGTGTCCGTGGTCACGGCACCCACGTGGCGCAGCTCTGGCCCAGAACCGGGGTCAGGTGGACAGGCTGAACCTGGCCATCACGGCCTTCCTGTGTCCCTGGGGACCCCAAGCCAGCTCAGCAAGGGTCCAGCCCCTTCCCTCTGCCCTCTTGGGGTCCCCACACCGTTTTTGATCCCTGGGCAGCTGGCGTCAGCATCTCTGCTGCCCACTGCTCTCAGCCTCTGTCCCCGGGAGCCTATCTGTCCAGGGCAAGATCCCAGGATCTGCCTGTTCATCAGTGAGTCCCTCAGCCCGAGCTGCTAATTCCTTAATAAAAGAGTGCGTTTATGAAATCTGACAACATTAGGGAAGATTTTTAAACGTTGTACATTAGGCCTTTCACGGGGAATAGTTAATGACAGGCAGGCTCATTGGAATAGAGATTTCATCTAATATCAGTTTCGGGAAAGTCAATTGCAGGGTGATTTCTGCAGATTAAATTAGCTGTATTTGGAGGTCACCTCCTGCAGCCAGATTGAGAGAGACAGATACGCAATAGCAAACGCTATGAACGAGACATTAATTCCACTCCACAAACAAGGATGGTACTTTAAAAGAGGAGGTTTTTGTCTTTCTCGGAGCCCTCCCCCACCCCCATGCCTTCGTGGAAGGACAAGCGTGTTGGCCGATTATCAGAACCAGCACATCCATTCCGAGAACTTTTCCTTGGGGTTATTCAGAACGAGGCAGGAGCCGAGTCCCCTGGCTGCGGCCCCGTCTCCTGTGTCCTGGCTGTGTTTTCAGGCACTGCCAAGGGCAGGGGGAGCCCAGGACGTGGGATCCATCCGGTGCCTCCAAGGAACCAGGCCTTGGAGCGGCTGCCCTGCTCTGCTCCGCTCTTCTGAGTTCTCTTTTCTTTTTCTTTCCTTGTCTCCTGTTCTCAGTGATCTGGAACTTGCTTGGTTTGAGGGTGAGCCTGTGAAGGGCGGGGGGCGATGCCGTGCCCTGCCCCCATCCCCCAGGGCAGCACTTAAGGTTCAGGGGTCTCTCCTGGTCCCGCCCGTCATGGGCCATGCCTGTCCCACGCAGCTCTGTCCGTCTCTTTCTGCACTTCCCATTCTGCTCCTCTATCTGTCCGTCTGTCTGTCCCCTCAGTCCAGGGTTGCACGGATCACAGTGGAGGCTTCAGGGGCACTTTGATGTCGAGAGCTAGCCACCCCCACCCACACATCTTTCCCGGTTGCTTCTGCTTGTATTTTCCCCATATGACACTCAAATATTCCCCAGCTAATCCCAGGGAAAGCAACCCATTAGTATTTTGTGTGTGTGATTGTGCTAAATTTATAAATGAACAGAATCAGCATCTTTGTGAGGCTAAGTTTATTTGCATTTGAGTAAATTAACTTTTTTTTTTATTCACAAATGTCTTAAAGTTGCTCTCACATTGGCCTGGCACATTTCCTGTTACATTTAATCATCGGCTCTCATCTCCTTTGCCTCCTTGTAAATGAATATTCATTGGAGAGACTGATGCTGAAGCTGAAGCTCCAATACTTTGGCCACCTGATG
Source organism: Bos indicus x Bos taurus (assembly GCF_003369695.1). Classification (NCBI taxonomy): domain Eukaryota; kingdom Metazoa; phylum Chordata; class Mammalia; order Artiodactyla; family Bovidae; genus Bos; species Bos indicus x Bos taurus. The sequence goes on along the minus strand of NC_040080.1, from coordinate 1,534,676 downwards.
CCAAGAGCCGACTCGTTGGAAAAGACCCTGATGCTGGGAAAGATTGAAGGCAGGAGGAGAAGGGGACGACAGAGGATGAGATGGTTGGATGGCATCACCGACTCGATGGACGTGAGTCTGAGCAAGCTCTGGGAGTTGGTGATGGACAGGGAGGCCTGGCATGCTGCCGTCCATGGGGTCGCAGAGTCGGACATGACTTAGAGACACGACAATAACAAAAAGAGCCCCGGCCACCCCGGCCCCCGAGCTGGCAGGCGGGCTTTGTCACTGACTCAGTCCACCTCATGGCTTCGAGACCAGAGTTCTTCAAGACACCGCCTCCTCTCACGTCCTCCTGGAGTCCGGGGTCCTGGTGTCGGGCTGCGGTCTGGCCGTTCCCGGGTGGGTTGCTCCTGGGCATGGCCCAGGACTCAGGCCCAGCAGGCTTGCCCCTCCCGGGTCCCGACTTCATGCTCTGTGAGCCGAGGTCTGGTCCCCACGTGGGGCTCGTGGGGCGTCAGGCTGGAGGCAGGGCCTGGGGCCCAGTACGGGAGGCCAGCCCGGAGGCACAGTTGCCGCGGCGCGGCAGGAGGCTGGCTCAGGTGGGCAGCATCGGTGCCAGCATCACCCACCGCCAGAAGGGGAGGCAGCCGGGGGCTGGTGTCCTGAGGGCCCAAAGGAGTGGTGGGGGTCCTCGCTGTGATGTCTCGGGGTCCCCGCACCTGGGCGAAACTTCTCCAGCAAACTCGCGTCTCCAGATGGGGGCGGAGGGGGGACTATGGCCTCCGTCTTCACCCTGTGATGATGAAGGTCACGGAAGTGGTTACAGACCCAGGGCCTCTGCCCCTGACTCCCCTGTCCACACCCCGCCCTGGCCTGGACCCCAGCAGCCTCTGATTCCTGCCTGGTTTTCCCAGGGAGGTGAGCGGTCGCCAGGGTCTCACAGCCTCTGCTGCAGCAGTGACCGGCCAGAAGGGGCGCCTGGAGCCTGGGCTCTGCTCCCGGGGGCTGACCCCTCATGGGGACAGGAAAAGAGCCCGCTGCCCACCCCTCTGGGTGAAGAGGGCTGTGCCGTGGGAGCTGGCGGCCCCGCTCTGACGCCCTGAGGATGGAGTCAGGGCCACGGGAGACCCGTGCCAGGCCCCTGCCTCCTCCCGGCACCTCCCGCTGTCTCAGCAGCGAGCCCCCAGAGTCAGCACAAGCGGAGTGGCCAGCTCCGCCGCTCCCTTAGCAGCCCCGCCTTCCGGGGAGGCCGCTGGTACGGGGGTCCCCCCCCAGTCACCCCCGTTCTCACCCCTGCGGGCAGCAGCTGCCCCGTCTGTCCCTCTGGCCCCTTTCCACTGGTTCCTGCTCTGAGCTGCCGCCCCTCCCTGGCCCCTCGAGCCCTGTGTCTGAAGGGAGCCTCCGTCTACGCCCTGAGGGCATGTCACTCAGGTCCTCAAGGCTGGACGGTCCGCTCCCTGCAGGGCTGGGGAGGGTGGACAGGCTGGGGCAGGTGGCGGGGCCCCAAAGCTGGGACGGCCCCTTCCTCCTCTGTCACCAGCAAGGCCTCTCGGGGGGCTGTCCCCTCCGCAGTCTCATCTGGAGCTGCTGGTCTGGGCAATGCAACCTTGGGGGCAAATCCTTGGGCTTGGAGATGTGTTTCCTGCCGCTCTGCTCACGAGGTGACGGGGGATAATGGGGACCCCCCCACCGGGCTGGGCCGTCGTGCTCCCAAGGACCGGCCCGGTGCTGCCTCTGGGGTGACGTGTTCTGCTGGCCATCCGGTGGTTGCTGGCGTTGGCGGACACTCCCTAGCCCATCACCCATGTCTCTGCCCTCTGCCCCCAGCCCCAGCCCTGGGTCCCGGCCTGTGTAGGGTTCGTGCCCTCTGCGCTCTCCCAGGGACGAGGCGGCCTGGGCTCTCGTGAGGCTGGGGGCCTTCTAACAGCAGGACCTGACTTCCCACAGCTCTGGAGGCCGGGAGCTCGAGGTGCTGGAGGGGTGGGTTCAGGGAGAGCCCTCCTCCTGGTCCTCGGCTGGCATCTCTCTGCCAGGTCCGCAGGTGGCGGGGGTGAGGGGCTCTCTGGGGCCTCCCTAAGGACACTAATTTCATTCCCAGGGTCCCACCCTCATGACGTCATCACCTCCCAATACCATAACCGTGGCGAGGATTTCAACATACACGTTCAGGAGGGACTCGAACGTTCAGACCCAGGCAATGGAGCCTACAGGATTCGAATGAATGAACAAGGGCGGGGGTGGAAAAGGGAGTGAGTTCTGAAAGGACAAATTCAAACCCTGTAGAGAGGGGACCTCTGTTCCTCCCTGGAGGCTGTGAGGGCGTGGCCATCGCAGGGAGCATTCTTGCAGAGCCACCCCCACCCACAAGGCACACAGGCTCACCTCTGGGGTCTGGTGGCGCTGAGCCAGCTCTCGCCCCGCAGGATTAGACAGGAGCACTTTGGCGTTTGGAGAGCCCTTGCCCTCCTGTGAACCACGCGCCCTCTGGGCACTTAGCCCTGCAGGTGACGCCTGCCCACGGACATTGTTCCCAGCCGCCAGGCCTTTCTTTTCCTGAACAGAGCCCAGGATCCCTGCCAGCTTCAGCACACCAGTGGATTTTGCAAAATTAAGGGTTTTTTTTCCCTTAAATAAAAGTAGATAATCTCTGAACCCATTTGCTCTCCACTTTCTGCATCCTGCCTGTGCAGAAAAGGCTATAAAAGAAGCATCCTGATCACTGCCCCAGCTTTCTCCGTGTCTCCGGGCAAGGTGGCCCCTCCCCTCCGCAGAGCCGTCCTGGGGCCCCCACGGAGCCCCCCAGCGCAGCCCCACCGGCCACAGTGAGGCTCCAAGCCGCGTGCCCATGTCCACAATGGGGCTTCCACGGCGGGCCCCACCCGGGTGGAAGGAGCTGGGAGTTGATGGAGCATGAAAGCTGCTTCGCAGGCGTGAAGGCTGTGAGACCGTAGATTAGAACTGCACAAGGGCTCTGAGGTGCTCGACGGTCTGACCCCGGTCCACCGTGCATTCCCCCCCAAGCCCCGAGGGCCCTTGAGCTGGATGCTGGGGGTGGTCCTGGTCTCAGCCCTGGGGACTTAACACGGGGGGTGGGGGGCTCACTGCCTGGCCTCCTCACCACTCACTGCTTCCCCCATGTCACGGCAGCAGCCACGGCCTCTGCCCACTGGGCCAGCCTGCTGGATGCTGACTCGGGAGGGACTCCCAGAGGCCCCAGGAGACTGGCCGCTGCCCGGGGGAGATCTGGGAACCGAGGCTGATGGAACACGGCCTCTGTCTTCTCCTCCTAAACCCAAGGTTCCCGCAGAATGGCGGGGCCCTGGGCCTGAAGAGGCGGGTCTGGAAAAGGGCAGCAGGACCATCCAGCCACCCCAGCCTCGTGGGGCTGACCCTCTGGTCCTGCACAGCTACTGAAGTGGGGAGACCCCCTCAGGGCTGGGGTCCCCACCTCTTGTCAGCCTCTCCCCTGCCCACCCACCTCCCCAGGCCAGGCAAGCCTATTCCTGTTGGTGCTGGGACCTCACAGAGCCTGAGATGGGGGTGTCCCCCCCACCCCCCGATGACAGACTTTGACATCACATCTCTCCTCCTTCAGGTCTGGATTTGCTCTCATCTGACACACTGTCTCCACCCACAGCGGGGAGCGGCAGGGCCTGAGGGAGCAGTGGGTGGGGTGGGGTGCCCTGGGGGGGCTCCCATCCCAGGGCAGGGGGACAGGAGGGAGGAGGAAGTCCCGGGGACCTCGTGAGCAGCCAGGCAACCTCACAGAGTTCCGGCCTGCACGCGGTCTGTATGTTTATTATTATTTGATCAAACTTTACAGCCAGAGAACTGATGACCACAGCCGTGACAGCTCGCACACAGGACGGTGCCTGGGGCATCTGTGTGTGGTCATGAAATGATCCGGGGGTCACGCTCCCGACCCTCCCGTGGCTGCACCGAGCAGGAACAGCGTGTGAGACCCGCCTCCTCCGTGTCTGTGATCAGGACTGTTGCCTGCGGTCCTGAGGCCACCCCGGGCCCGGACCTTACTTATACCCGGGAGCTGGGCCCTGACCCTTCCGGAGCCCCCTGCCCCTGCTGGCCGCGGCTCCTCTGCCCCTCTGGATCAGCAGGTAGCTTCTCCTCCGTGCAACCGGGACGCGGGTGACGAGGTGGGACCTGGGCTGGGGGCCCTGGCCCCCCACGGGATACTGGCCTTTCTGAGGGTGCTGCCTGCCCCCTCCTTGTGGACACAGATTCCACAGCCTGAGCCTCTGTGCCCCTGGCCTCGCCCCCATCTCTGAGTCACTGGCGGGGTCAGAACCAGGACACGCGTGTCAGCAGGTTTGAGTAAAAATGACATCCTAAGGAGAGGGTCTAACCGAGTATTCCTTTATTGAAAAGCAGCAGCCGATAAATATTGAATTTCAGTTTTGTCGCAAATACACCAATTATCTCCCGGAAAATGGGAAGCGGGGCGGCAGAGCCACGCGTGACAACATGTCACTCCGCTAATTGAATTTCTTGATTGACTCAAATATTCCCAGCTCTGAAATTCAGACGATGAAGCGGTTTCCATGACCACAGCTCTTCCCCTGAGGTCGGGGTGGGAGGAGCTGGTCCTGGGAGACCCCCGGGGGCTCCACCGCGTGTCTCCCTGTGGGTGGGCCAGGCAGGGCCATGCCGTGTCCACGCCCACCCCTCCGTGGGCGGCCTCTCCCCACCACTCTGCAGCCGCTCTGCTCATCCTGGGGAAGGAGGCTGTCTCGGTGACCCCAGGCCGGGGGTCCTGCAGCCTCGGAGCCCCGAGCCTCCCCGTCGTCTGTAGCCCCCTCGTCTCTCGTACGGAGTGGGTCTCATTCCCGGGCAGGTGACCACACACCGCTGAAACAGAAGGCCAGGGCACTCTGAACAGAGCTCAGTTTCCCGAGGGTCTCCCTGCTCCCTCCCTTCTGCATCTCTCCCCCCCTCTCCCCTCTGACCCCCTCCACTCCCCCGCCTCTCTCTGGTATCTGCGGGCCCTGCTGCCCCGGGTCTGTGGCCCCCTTGCCTGGTGCCCCCTTCACGGCTGGATCACCTGCTTTCTGGGCCTCAGGCCCCACCCCGTGTAGGAAGCAGGGGATCAGAGTTCCTGCCCCAGGGCTGCTCTCTGGGAGGGAGGAGTCTGGGGTTCCAGGCTCCACACCTGTCCTCCTTGTCCTGTCTCCCTGGGGTCATCTCAGCTTCCTCCCCTCCATCAAACCAGCGCTTCTGGCACTGCTGAGCAGACAAGTGTCTCTTCCACCTGCAGAGGCTGGAACTGACACATACACACCCCTAGATGTAAAGCAGGCAACCAATAAGGACCTGCTGCACCGCGCAGGGAGCGCGCCTGAGACTCTGTAATGACCTATATGGAAAAGAGGCTGGAAAAGAGTGGGCGTACGCTGGAACCCTGAAACTAACACATTCTGTAAGTCAGCTATATGCCAATAAAACTTTATTAAAAAGAACACTGAAGCCAGCAGAGGCGCCCCTTGCTCTGTGTGTGTCCGGCTCACACCCCAGCCGTTCCCTCTTTCCTCAGGGCCGAGCCCCACTCCCGCCCAGCCCAGGTGCCCTGGACCTGCGGGGCCACCACCTCCTGGGAGAGTCAAGTCCAAGGCAGGTTGGTAAAAAGTCCGGGGTCCCCGAGGAGGAGAGAGGGGTCTGGGGCTCTCAAAGAGGAGGAAAGGACAAACGTCTTTTTCTACATTCCTTAGTAAGGATTATATAACAGCAATGTATCCCGCTTAAGGACATGTTTCTCCTTTGTGAAAACTTTCTGACTAATCCTGTTATCTTAAAATGTGTACTATGGGAGTGGGTCTAGTAAGATCTTTACAACCTTGAGACATTCTTTTGATTTATTGCAATAACCAATTTAAAAGTATATGGCTCCCTTGCTAAGACGAGGGATGGGGCACTCTCCACCCCCTTCTGATGTTTGTGTCAGAAGCTTCCTCTGTCCCTTGTCCTTCTTTAATAAAACTCTACTGCACAAAGGCTCTTGAGTGATCAAGCCTGATCTCTGGTCCCGAAGCTAAATCTGCTTTGGAGATCACAAATCCGACATTGTTCACCGTAAGCGCTCACTCCCATCGTGCTTACCTCCAGCCCCCTAGATTCTGGCTTTCTCCCTGTCTCCTTGTACGTGCCAGCCAGGCAGCCCCTCCTCAAAGCCCCCAGCCGGGAGGGGGCCCTGGAGGAGGTGGGCACACAGCGAGTGTGTGGGTCAGAAGCTGCTGAGCAAAGGTGGGTGGGTCGGGAAAATACTCTGCCTGCTGCGTCAGAGCATGTACCGGCCCCTGAATCTCCGAATCTCTGCTCTGTCCCAAGGTGAGCCCGTCTCTGCGAGCATCTACTGACATGCCCTCGTCCACATTCACGCAGCTCCTGAGCAAACGGAGCCCCCACAGAGGGACAGCGGGGTCCTGTCCCCAGGGTCCAGGGGCCGGGTGCCCCCTGCCCCCTGCAGCCTCGCCTGCCCACCCTCGTGGGCTGGACTCTCATTCTGTGGGCCTAAGGCCTGCAGAGCGTTGTGAGCGTTGCCAGGCCAGGGGAGAGCGTGGTGATTCCCCTGCTGCGTACACGTGCCCCTCCAGCCCCCGGTCACCTGTCGTTGAGATGGTTCTGCGGGGAACACTGCGGTAAGCCTCGGCTTGTCTGGGAAACACAGTCTCCGGGCACATTAATGTACCCGAAGGCTGTGTGGGGCCCCTGGACCCCAGTGCACCCATCTAAGACCCCAGGACGTGGCAGAGTGTTCAGAACTGACCTCTGCTTCCGTCCGGCCAAGCACTGTCTGTCTAGAGGGGTACCCTTTCGAGTTCCAAGAGGGAACGTGGGCTTTCTTTGGACCACAGCGGGTGCAGTGGGGCTCCTTGCCCCAGTCCTTCCCTGGGCGCCCTTCCCCTGGGACAGTCTGAGACGAGAGGAGGATGTAGAGACCCTGGGGTGGTCTTTCCAGCTGCAGCCCCATGTCCACTTTCCAGGAGGGAGCCGGCCTAAAGGGAGGCACGTGGGAAGGGTCACCCTCAGACCGGGCCGTGCTCTGGGGCTGGGCCACCCGGCCCTGTGGTCCATTGGCCTGCTCTGCTCATGGGCAGTGAGTATGGGGCAGCAGGCAGGCTGTCTGCTCACAAAGGGGCTTTGAGTTGGAGAGGAAGCGTCGGCCGGGCCCAGAGCTGCTGTGTGCTCGGCCTTGGACTGACTGCCAGTCCCCGGGCCCACGAGGCCCGTGTCCTGGGCTGCTGCGACCTGGGCCCCCACGTCCTGGGCCCCCGCATGCTGGGCCCCGCACCCTGGGCCCCCATGTCCTAGGCCCCCCGTGACCTAGGCTCCTGGGCCCCCTTGTGCTGGGCCCCCGCATCCTGGGTTCCCCTGTCCTTGGCTCCCGTGACCTGGGCTCCTGGGCCCCCAAGACCAGGGCTTTTTCACTGGCTCACTGGCCTCCCTGCCTTGCTGGCTGGAATAACCTCAAGCGTGGACAGTGGGGGCCAGGCCACTGACTGAGGCCAGGAGGAGTGGATCCTGACCCTGCCTTAGGCGAGGGGTTGGTTTGCGCACCTGCCCAGGAGGCCACCGACCTTACTTCCTGCTGGATCGATGCAAACCTCTCTGTCAATACATCTCAGCGTTCTCTCAGCCGAGATCGATGCCTTTGTCCTGGTAACAGTGCCCGGATGCCTGGAGGGAAGGGGCGTGAACGGCATGCGTGAGTGGGCATCATGGGCCCCCTGACCTAGATGCCCAAAAAGATGCCCAGAGACCCTTCACCACGGACCCTCACAGCCCCCTAGGCCCGCTCCTCCCTCCTCCTGGGGGACGGCACCAGGAGAGACCCCATCCCGGGTCACCCACCCCATCACCCACCCCAGGTCACCCACCCTGGGTCAGCCACCCCATTACCCACCCCATCACCCCCTCTGGGTCACCCACCCCGGGTCACCCACCCCAGGTCACCCACCCTGGGTCACCCACCCCGTCACCCACTCCGTCACCCACCCCATCACCCCCCCTGGGTCACCCACCCCGTCACCCACTCCGTCACCCACCCCATCACCCCCTCTGGGTCACCCACCCCGGGTCGCCCACCCCGGGTCACCCACCCCGTCACCCACCCCATCACCCACCCCAGGTCACCCACCCCATCACCCCCCCTGGGTCACCCACCCTGGGTCAGCCACGTCACCCACCCCATCACCCACCCTGTCATCCACCTCATCACACACCCCGGGTCACCTGCCCTGGGGGACAGCACCAGGAGAGACTCCACCCCAGGTCACCCACCCTGGGCAGCACCCTCCTGCCAGCTGGGCAGGTGTCCTGTGGCTTCTCTGAAACTCAGAGGAGAGGAGCCCGGGCAGGAAGTCGCCTCCGGGACGCATACCCACTGGGCCTGCAGAGCCCGGCTCCACGTGCCCCATGGCTCCACGTGCCCCACGGCTCCACGTGCCCCACGGCCGGTCCTGGCCACGGGAGTGCGCCCTGGACCACGTGGGAGCACCGCTCATGACCTCCTGGTGAGCCACGGAGCCCGCCGCCCTCGTGGCCCCGGGGGCCTGGGGAAGGCAGGGGGGAGGAGGGGGATTTGGTGGAGCTGGGTCCCTGCTGTGGGTGGAGGGCACGCTGACCCCAGGCCTGCACAGTGAAAGGCCCTGTGTGGCTGGGTGCCTGGGCTCCTGCCCCAGCGCACCTTGACACCCGAGATCACCTCCCTTCCTGCTCCTGCCCCAGACGGGGTCCAGAAGGCGTGACCGGGCAGCTTCCTGTTAGGTGTTCACTGCAGCAGCAGCCCTCCCCCAGGGCTGCCCCCGAAGCCCGAGGGCATCCATGTGGCACCAGAGCCTGTGGGGCAGGTGGGGCCCTGGGGGTCTCACCAAGTACCCGTCTTCCCATCACAGCCACGGGATGGGGGGCTCTAAGCACGCAGCGGAGCCCAGGCCCCTGGACCAGGACTCGGGTCAGCCCAGAGAGAACCGTACCCAGGTTCTTCGGAGGACCTGCTCTTCACGGCCAGAAACAGGGTTTAGTGCTCGGCAGCTGCTTGCTCTCGCTGATGGCCCGGTAGTCATCCCCGAGGGCACATGGCCCCTCGGGGCACCAGGGAGACAGGGAGGCTGCAACCGCAGAGGGTGTGCGTGGGAGGGAGGTTCCCGGTGACCCTGGGGGGGGAGGCAGGCAAGGTGGCCTCTCCAGCCACTGCTCAGCCTGGAGGCTCCACATCCTCCCCTGCTTTCTCCCCCGGGGGGCCTGTGTCAACCCCCAGGGAGAGGCCTGGTTTGTGCCAAGACCCTCACAGCATCAGGCGGGCTTTCAGCAGCCCCTGGGAGGTGCAACTCCACGTGGGCACCGCAGGACCCAACAGCTGGTCCTGAGGGCCCCACGGAGCTCCCCTTGCCGCCCTGCAACTCCCATCTCTGCCCCCTCCCCGTCTGCACATCCCCTGCTCCTGGCTGGACCTCCTCAGCAGGAGGAGGGGGCTGCATAGCCTCAAGGCGGTGACCCCAGCCCCGTCAGCCTCGGCAAGTGACCGAGAATTGCAGTGGGTGTTAGGTGGGCACTTCTCGCTGGGCTAAGTTCTATGAAATTACAGGTTTTAATATCATAAAACAACGGAATTAGAGGCTTGGTGACCATTAAGTGTATTCACTCCTGCGACGGAGTCCACAGAAGGCCTGGAGCCGTCCGGCCGTGACATCCCTGCAGCCTCGTGGGTGGGCTGTTTTCCCTACCCCCACCCCTAGGGCTGGTCCCGACCCCACACGGACCCCACCGCAGCTTCCCAGATGGAAGGAGGGCTGGGCCTCCAGCTCAGACTCAGACTCAGAGGGTCTTCTGGCTGAATGGGGGTGAGATTCCCCTTGGACCCCGCTTGCTGTAGAGACGGGCCAGGCACAGAGGCCCTCAGAGGCAGAGCCGTCAGTGAGAAAGCTGGGTGGGGGGGCGGGGCGTGCAGGAACAGGTGGCGGGCTCAGCCCCCTGCCCTGCTTACAGAGTGCGCCCTTCTGACGCTCCTGGACCAGGTGGGAGGAGGGCCCGGCGTGGCCGTTGGACTGGGCGGGGTCAGCGGGAAGGGGCGGGGTCGGCGGGAGGGGCTGGAGGCGCAGGCTGAGACCTGGGTGGGTGCGGCTGGTCTCCGTCTGGGCCCCGGGGTTGGAGGACAGCCTGTGGGCTCCGGGCAGACCCAAGGCCCCAAGCGAGTCGTCTGCAGGGACCGGGGCCCTCCATCCCCACAGGACAGCGGTTACAGCTGTGGTTGCTGTGATCGCTGTAAGATCAGGACTTGCTGCTGCTTCTGCTGCTAAGGCGCTTCAGTCATGTCGGACTCTGTGCGACCTCACAGACAGCAGCCCACTAGGCTCCGCCCTCCCTGGGATTCTCCAGGCAAGAACACTGGAGTGGGTTGCCATTTCCTTCTCCAATGCATGAAAAGTGAAAAGTGAAAGTGAAGTCGCTCAGTCGTGTTCGACTCTATGCGACCCCATAGACAGCAGCCTACCAGGCTCCTCTGTCCATGGGATTTTCCAGGCAAGAGTACTGGAGTGGGTTGCCATTGCCTTCTCCGAGATCAGGACTTACGGAGATTATAATCAGCATTGTGTAATAGTACGTTAGGGGATTTGTGTGTGTGTGATGCATCAATTGGAAGAGAAATGAAATATAGTTTTGTTGGTTGGTTTTTTTTTGCTGCACTTCAGCCCGCTCCTTGCTCTGTCTTAGTTTCACACGGGGGATGTAGTTCACTGACCAGGGGTCAAACCTGGGCCCCCTGCATTGGGAGCACAACATCTTAGCCACTGGACCACCAGGGAAGTCACTGAAATACAGATTTTAAGTGGGTGATTTGGCTGAGAGGAGAAATAAAACACACGCATGCCCGCGCATGTATGAACAAGACCCCCGTTCGAAGCCTTGACCAAGAGCCGGTAAGCAACATACGACACAGGATTCTGTATTAATTGGTTCCACAACCACTAGGACATTGAGGTTGCATCCTCTAAGTGTCCCAAGGACTGAAGGGTTCAAGGGCCACAAAGAAAAGAGTGTTTTTGCACAGGGCAAAACCCCCCTCTGAGTGCTCCTGGCAGTGAGCAGACCGGGGTGGCTGGAGAGCTAGAAGGTTCCAGAGCACACATCTGGGGAGGTGCCTCGGCTCGGATGCATGTCCGTGTCCGTGAGCAGCAGACACGGGACCCTCTCTGCCTGCTCCCCCATGTGCAGCCACGACCCCAGACCCACCTGCCCACCCCATCCCCAGCTCCCTCCCCCCACAACTTTCGCAGTCCCTCCCAATGGCTCCTTGGGCTCCTTCTGCCCCTGGCTGCACTGCCTCTCCTGCCAGCCCCTGGGTGACGGAGGCCCTCCAGGGTGACGAGACCACCTCGTCCTTCCCGTCTCCTACGCCCTCTCTGAGTGACCTCACCAGGCCCTGCAGCCTCGAGCGCGGACCACGTGCAGACCTTCCCACCTGCCCTGAGCTCCATGCCTTCCCGGGAGCCCCTCGGGGCTGTCTCACGGTGCCCAGCCTTCTCACACCCAAACCCAGCTCCTGAGTCTCCCCTCTCCCAGGGAATAGCAGCGAGGTCGCCCCATAGACCAGGCCAGAAACCCGGGCGCCGGGCCCGACTCCTGCCAGACCCTCACCCGCTCCGCGTCCCTGGAGCACCAGGTTGGCCAGTTCTGCGTCCGCCCGTCTCTGCAGCTCTGGAGTCGTCTTCAGCCCGCTCCTTGCTCTGCCCGCTGCACCCACCCCAGGGATGCCCCACATAAGCTGGAAATGCTAACCCTTCTCTCTGCCCACACGCCTTTGGGCTCAAATCATCCCATCTGGGGGCACTTCCTGGTCTCACAGACCAGGTTAGGTCCCCCTCAATGGAGCCTCACAAAGCTGTGAAGCTCTCCTGCGGACAGGACAGCCTCATGTCCACATTTGCCTGTGTGGTTATTTGAATAATGTCTACTCATCCTGCTATGCTGCAAACTCCATGAGAATAGAGATTGCATCTGTTTTTACACATTACTGCTTCCTTGTTGCCCGGTATGGGACCTGCCTAAACTAGAAATCCACCCACCCATCCATCCTCTCGTCCGGCTCTCCCCCTGTATCATTTCTCTCTCCTGCATCGCCCGTCACTCATCCAGATGACACACGTATTGAGTTCTGTGCCCCGGTCACAGGTGCTCTACCTAGATTACCTCAACTGACGCTCCCAACGAACTTCGAGGGGAGTGATGCCGGTTGTCACCAACCTGTCACGGGGGAACACACTGAGTCGGGGAAGTTGAGAACCTGGTCCACCAAGATGCTCTGGAGCTCCAAATATGTATGAAAGTGAAAGGCACTCAGTCGTGTCCAACTGTTTGCAACCCGATGGACTGTATAGTCCATGGAAATCTCCAGGCCAGAATAGAATGGATAGCCTTTCCCTTCTCCAGGGAATCTTCTCAACCCAGGGATGGAACCCTGGTCTCTGCGTTGCAGGCAGATTCTTTACCGGCTGAGCCAAGTCACCTCCGAAGCCCCTCCCTCCCCAGGAAGCCCTCTCTGAACTGGTGGCCCACATCCAAGCATCCTGACTTCTCTCCCCCGAGGGCCGTGCCCCAGCGTCTGTCCTGACAAGAACTGCAGCGGCTGCCCCTCGGGGTCCTGACTCTGCTCCTGTCTCAGACCTGGTGGGACGCCTGGCCACACGGTCGCCGAGCGGCTGTGGTGGGGATGGCGGTGCATCCTGACCTGCTGGCTGTCCTCTGCAAGCGTGTACATCTCTCAGCCTTCCTGAGCCCCACTGGTGGGACTGTTGCATGTGGGGCGTGTATGCAGGGGAGTCAGGTGACCAGAGCGGGCTCTCGTGTCCTGTATGTCTCCTGGGGCCCATTGCAAGTCAGGAGAGGTGTTTGGGGGTGTAACATGGGCCTCTCCTCCAGGGAGATCAGTCTACTGGGGAGCGGACAAAAGACTCCGGGAGAATCAGACAGAGCAGGACTAGAAGGCAGGGCGGGGACCGTGGAGCAGAGCCTGCATCAGCTCCAAACATGGGGAACGCTTGTTCCTGAGCTGGCAGAGGCGGGGTGCCTTCCTGGGCTGTGGGCCCGAAGAGGTCGGGACACGGGTTCTTTCATCACGTGCTTTGTGCCGGGTGTTTGAAACCTACTGTCTCACTTAATCCTCCCCAGTTCTGCCTGGAGATGTTTCACAGATGCGCCGGTGGACAGAGGAGGCACCGCCAGCAGCGGCTGGCGTCGGGGCCCAGTTCCCCTGCCTCACAAGGCACCGTCTCACGGGGCGAAAACAGATCCTGGGAACAGAGGTGGGGAAGTTTCAACACGTGGTCCTGAAAGTGCCTGCGTCGCAGTGGATCTGAGGTCGCGGACAGAGGATCGGCTGCTGCCCATTAAAGGACATGGCTGTTTGGCCCAGGAATGTGGACGGCAGCTTGGGGGTGTCGGGGGCGGAGGCAAATGTCAGGAAGGGGTGGGCGGCTCACGGCGCTCTACTAGGGTGCCTGGAGGGGAGGGCTGAGCCAGGAGGACCACACAGTCGTGGGGCCGGGGCTGCGCCTGTTACCAGGGGCGCAAAGCCAAGCAATGAAGGGTTGGCATGATATAATTATTATAAAACTGTAGCCGCTGCATTAGGGGAAGAGGGAGCCCGCAAGGCACTGTATGAATTTTGAAAATCCGTGGCTCCCCCAAAGTAACAGATTCTGATGTATCTCCTGACACTTTCCCACCCTGTCCCATCGAGCAGACGCGGTCTGGGGTCCACGACCCCAGAACATTCCCACATGTGGACAGAGGTGGACAGAAGTGCAGAGACAGCCCGAGGAAAGTGAAGGCAGGAACTACTAGAGAAAAAGTCACGTGCGCCCCCAGTGACCCGGAGCCTGTTGTACAGAGTCAAGTAGTCAGAAAGAGAAAGACAAATACCGTTTATCAACACATGGGATCTGTAAAGATGGATCTGGTGAACCTGATTTCAGGGCAGCAATGGAGGTGTTATTGCACTCATTTCACATGCTGGCAAGGTCAGGCCCCAAATCCTCAAAGTCAGGCTTCAACAGTACATGAACTGAGAACTTCTGTATGTCTAAGCTGGATTTAGAAAAGGCAGAGGAACCAGGGGAAAAGTTGCCAACATCTGTTAGATCATTGAAAAAGCAAGAGAGTTCCAGAAAAAACTTCTACTTCTGCTTCGTTGACTATGCTAAAGCCTTTGACTGTGTGGATCACAACAAACTGTGGAAAATTCTTCAAGAGATGGGAATACCAGACCACCTGACCTGCCTCTTGAGAAACCTGTATGCAGGTCAGGAAGCAACAGTTAGAACTGGACATGGAACAACAGACTGGTTCCAAATAGGAAAGGGAGTACGTCAAGGCTGTATATTGTCACCCTGCTTATTTAACTTATGTGCAGGGTACATCATAAGAAATGCCGGGCTGGAAGAAGCACAAGCGGGAATCAAGATTGCTGGAAGGAATATTAACAACCTCAGATTATGCAGATGACACCACCCTTATGGCTGAAAGCAAAGAAGAACTAAAAGAGCCTCTTGATGAAAGTGAAAGAGGAGAGAAAAAGCTGGTTTAAAACTCAGCATTCAAAAAACTAAGATCATGGCATCCGGTCCCATCACTTCATGGCAAATAGATGGGGAAACAGTGGAAACAGTGAGAAACTTTATTTTCTTGGGGTTCAAAATTACTGCAAATGGTCACTGCAGATGGTGACACCATAAATTAAAAAACACTTGCTCCTTAGAAGAAAAGCTATGACCAACCTAGAAAGAAAGAAAGAAAAAGTGAAGTCCCTCACTCATGTCCAACTCTTTGCAACCCCATGGACTGTAGCCTACCATGCTCCTCTGTCCATGGGATTTTCCAGGCAATAGTCCTGGAGTAGATTGCCATTTCCTTCTCCAGGGGATCTTCCCAACCCAGGGATCGAACCCGGGTCTCCTGCATTGTAGACAGACGCTTTACCGTCTGAGCCAACCTAGACAGCATATTAAAAAGCAGAGACATTACTTTGCCGACAAAGGTCCATCTAGTCAAAGCTATGGTTTTTCCAGTGGTCATGTATGGATGTGAGAGTTGGATCATAAAGAAGGCTGAGCGCAGAAGAATTGATGCTTTTGAACTGTGGTGTTGGAGAAGACTCTTGGGAGTCCCTTGAACTGCAAGGAGATCAAACCAATCAATCCTAAAGGAGATCAGTCCTGAATATTCACTGGGAGCACTGATGCTGACGCTCCAATACTTTGGCCACCTGATGCAAAGAACTGACTCGTTGGAAAAGACCCTGATGCTGGGAAAGATTGAAGGTGGGAGGAGAAGGGGACGACAGAGGATGAGATGGTTGGATGGCATCACCGACTCAACGGACATGAGTTTGAGCACACTCCGGGAGTTTGTGATGGACAGAGAGGCCTGGCGTGCTGTGGTTCATGGGGTCGCAGAGAGT
The DNA here is from genome assembly GCF_003369695.1 of Bos indicus x Bos taurus. Classification (NCBI taxonomy): domain Eukaryota; kingdom Metazoa; phylum Chordata; class Mammalia; order Artiodactyla; family Bovidae; genus Bos; species Bos indicus x Bos taurus. The sequence goes on along the minus strand of NC_040080.1, from coordinate 1,519,225 downwards.
CGGACACGACTGAGCGACTGAATAAGAACAAATGGAGATGCAGAGAACAGAGCTGTGGACACAGCGGGGGGAGGAGAGGGTGGACTGAATCAGGAGAGCAGCATGGAAAGCTATAGATTATGGCATGAAAAACAGATAGCCAGAGGGAATCTGCTATGAGGCGAGGAGCTCAAACCTGGAGCTCTGTGACAACCTAGAGGGGTGGGAGCTGGGAGGTGGGAGCTGGGAGGCAGGGGTGCGTGTGCACTCACAGCTGATTGGTGCTGGTGCACGGCAGAAACCAACACAACATTGTGAAGCAACTACCCTCCAATCAAAAGTAAATTTTAAAAAACTATTGAGAACAGAAACGCTGCCCTTCCGTGGAGGATGCCAGTGGAGGCAGAGGGGCCACTGAGGACTCACCATTTTCCAAGTGTTGCAGCTGAACAGGGGAGGGGTTTCTTCAGAGACAGAATAAATGCCAGGTAACTGGAGGAGTGGGGCTTCCCTGGTGGCTCAGACGGTAAAGAATCCGCCTGCGATGCAGGAGACCCAGGTTTCATCCCTGGCTCAGGAGCATCCCTGGAGAAGGGTATGGCTACTGACTCCCGCATTCCTGCCTGGAGAATCCCGCAGACAGAGGAGCCTGGCGGGCTACAGTCCACAGAGTCACAGAGTCGGACACGACTGAAGGGCTAGCACTCTCACTTTCTCCGCTGAAGTTTAGTTAGAAATCTCACAGGAAGAAGGCTGCATTGCGGACCCCCACCTGAGTGCAGGTGCTCGTGTGAGGATCACCCTTCACCTCCCTCCCAACCCCGTCTACTCTAACATCAGCACAAACCTGCAGGGACCCAACCGCCCAACCATCTCCCAGAAGGAAAAGCAAACGGCTTCCAGTGAGCTGGGGTCAAGGCAAGTCCTGCTATACTGTCTGAGAACAAATCGTCCAGGGAGGCCTTTCAGGAAGGATCAGAGGAGAAAAAAACGGTCTGGCAACTGCTTGAGCTTACTGGCAAAAGAGGAAGAAGGAGGAGAAAGAAATTGGCAACATGAGAAAAGAAATACAATAGAAACACTTATAAAAGCGAACTGGAGCAAAGAAGAGCCCACGCAGGGAAGCTTTCTGTGAATTAGTTAAAGGCTTAATTAGAACACTGTTTCCACAGGACATGAGCTCGAGATGAGATGATTAGAAAATTATAGGAAAATGATGAAGATTTCTGAGCTCGGAAGAAGAACCGAGACAGAAGTGCCACAATTTGCAAACCAGAATATTCATTAGAACTGCGATGAATAGAAAAGACGTGAGAAAATTAAGCTGTTGACAGAGGGCGTGGCTGAGATCTGTTTGGAGAGATCTGTGCCGAAAGGGCAGTTAGGTGGGGCTGAGCGCCTGGAGAGGCTAGCGGTCGGGGAACACATGTGGGCCATCCGCAATACCCGACGTGAAAAAAATGCCCTCGAAAATAAAACAGAAGAAAAATCTTCCCCTGAAGCACAGAACCGGCTCGTCCATCAGAAGGGAGCGCGCACCGCAGCGAGCTGACCCAGATCGGCCGAGAACAGGATGCCTCCTGGTGACCTCGTCGCCCTCGGGGCGAGAGAGGACATTCCAGTTCCTGGGGGAGCACGTTAGCTCCAAGGACAGGGTGTGGTTTCTCTGTCTGCTTGGGGCACCTTCCAGGAAAAAGGCAGTGCGGTTCTTGGCCGGAAAAGTAAAGCTTCCCAGAACTGTAAAGGCAACCGCAGTCATTCTGAAATACACAATGGATTCTGCTTTCTGCTGGAAACACATACTTTGGGATGAAATCTCACCAGGCGAGAGATGGGCTCCAACCGCAAGGGATGGACGAGCTGAGAGATTGCGGCTCAGACTCTGGGTCTCGCTGTCTGCTGGGCTGGGCACATCCCCTGCCCCGTGCCCTCCCGTGTAGGCACAGGAGCGAGCCTGCTGAGGGTCAGTGGGGAATGGGGTACAGTCGATCTAAAACCAAGTTTCTTTATATACGAAGACGGACATGTGAGAAAGGATTCTGTGTGCTCAAAGTGAATCAAGTCCCACCTAAACAGAAGCTCGGGAGATATGAATGTCTCGGGGAGGCATTTGGTCCAGCTGATGGCTGCTGCTGCTGCTAAGTCGCTTCAGTCGTGTCTGACTCTGTGCAACCCCATAGACGGCAGCCCACCAGGCTCCCCCGTCCCTGAGATTCTCCAGGCAAGAACGCTGGAGTAGGTTGCCATTTCCTTCTCCAATGCATGAAAGGGAAAGTGAAAGTGAAGTTGCTCAGTCGTGTCCGACTCTTAGCGACCCCTTGGACTGCAGCCCACCAGGCTCCTCCTCCATCCACGGGATTTTCCAGGTGAAAGTACTGGAGTGGGGTGCCATTGCCTTCTCCTAATGATGGCTGGGCCACAGCAAACAAGTCGATGGAGGAAGAATACTTGGTGTAGAGTGACGGTGAAACAAACTTGGCAATGACGGACCTTACGACAGTAGCGTAAGTGTCAGCGGCGTGACTATACGAGCGGGGGAGGTGCTGGGGGTGACGGGGGCGGGGCTAACGGAGGGCGGGGCTAACGGAGGGCGGGGCTAACTTCCGCACCTTCCGGGGCAGATCCCACCAGCAGAGAGCATCTAACCCAGGAGCGCACCGACACACTCGCACACACTCAAATAGAACACCTCTCCAACCTGTCACTGTTTCTCGTATTAATAATTTTTTTCCTAAAAAATACCTTTGCGTGTACCCTGGAGGAGGGCGTGGCAACCTGCTCCTGAATTCTTGCCTGGAGAACCCCATGGGCAGAGGAGCCTGGCGGGCTACAGTCCACGGAGTCGTGAAGAATTGGATACGACTGAGGCGACTTAACACACGCAGCACACCAACAGTGTTAAGATTAGAATCTTGAGAAAAACAAAGTTATAAATCACAAAATAAGAGAACAGAATATAACCAGTGTTGGAATAACGGCAGTAAGTGGGCGCTTTTGATACAGTCTGTGTTTTAAGTTACAGAGGGAAAATGCCCTCATAAAACTCCAATAAATCACTTTGGCTTAATCACTAGAATATAAGCGAAATTTATAGTGTCATCTGTGAGGCACTGTTAGTTCCTCATCGCTGACAGCTCAGGAAAAAATGGCATTCTTTCAAGCTTGCCTAATTAATTTATTTTAAAATTAATAGTTATTAGTTTTCTATTTTTAAACATTTCCTTAAACCATTAATTTGCTTTCTCTGTTACTGTTCGCCTAACTTCAGAGGTGATTTTGGGTCTTTATTTTCTTTCATGGGCTCAGATGCCATCCTCTGTCTGGAAGGATCTGCAGATGACCAGCCTGCCTTTCCCACAGTCATTCCTGACATCAGGAGTGGGAGGCCTGGCCATGTGGGTCTGTTTCTAAAGCATCCGTGGAAAGAAGAACCAACCTCTGTCTGTCTGTCTCTGTTCCCAGGGGCTTGTGGGCACCATGTGGCTGAGTCCTCCGAGCCCTGCTAGGAGATGCTGCTAGAAGTCCATTCTACCGACAGGAAGTGGGGTCCCAAGACAAAAGTCTCCATGGTTACTGGAAAGTGAAAGTTTAATCGCTCAGTTGTGTCTGACTCTTTGGGACCCCATGGACTAGCCCGCTAGGCTTCTCTGTCCATGGAATTTTCCAGGCAAGAATACTGGAGTGGGTTGCCATTTCCTCCTCCAGGGGATCTTCCTGACCCAGGGATTGAACTCAGGTCTCTTGCATTGCAGGTGGATTCCTTACCACCTGAGCCTTCAGGGAAGCCCATAGTTACTGGATGCCAGCTCCAAACCCAGTAGGTCCATTGTAAAAGTCAGAACCATCTAACTCTCCAGACACTCTGCAGAGATGGACGCAGAAACTCAGACAACCACCATGGCTATTTTATAGAAGCTGCTGGAGAAATCGCTGGTAGGTAAAGGTCATCAGCGTATGACCTGGGCTCTCACCGCAGTTGAATTAAGCCCAAACCGAGAGCCAGGCGTGGCCCAGCCCTTCTGCCTCCCTGGCTGGAGGACCTGCACAACTGTGAAGGGACATGTCCTGCTCCCTGAGCCCCTGGTGGTTCTCTACTCACCCCAGACCACTCGGCCAGCTCTGAGGAAGAGGAGTTCCTTCCCTCTTCCACGGGCTGCGACTTCTACTTCCTTCCGTGGGCTGAGACGGGCAGAGCATGGGGTCCTTTCTGGGTTGGAGCTTGTAAGAGCTGGTGTGCAGAGCAGCAATAGGCAGACCTTATCTGAGGCCAGGAAAGTGGGGCCCAGGTGTGCAGACAAGACCCTGGGAAGGCCAAGGCTGCGTAAGTGCGGGGGCAGCATGTTCACCCCCAAAACTGTGGCTCCGCAGGCCCAGGTCACAGCGGGCAGTCACAGCGGGCACCCCTGAACCTGGCTCTGCAGGTGCACGTCGCGGCGGGCAGTCACGGCGGGCACCAGGGTCTGTGAGGCATGTGTCCTCCTATTCCTTCCATCCAGCTGACCGTGAGCTTCGATGCCGGTGCCACGAGGTTGGAGCACAAAGCTTCCATCGTGGAGGCAGCCCAAGCTGGATTTGCAGTTGTGTGGTGCCCTCCTCCTGGAGGAGCCCCCTGTCTGACATTCCCGGGGCTCAGACAGCACCTGCAGGGTCGGCTTGCAGACTGTCTGGGGTGCCTGCTCCTCTGCGTCCAAGGCCTTAAAGGAAGCTCCCTCCGCGTCCTTCCCCGGAGATGGGAGACGACTGGGACAGGTCACCCGTTCCTTTGTCACCTGGGTGCGTCAGAAGCTGTGAGAGCTGAGGGCCCCCATGAATCTGACGCCACGGGCCCTGCCCCGCCCGGGAGACCCACGCCGTCTGAGGGGACCAGGCTACCAGCCAACTGTATAATCTAAAATTTTCTGCAGGTCACACTCAGCGAGGGAAAACAGGTGAAATATTTATATTTTAATCATCTCTTTCATTTAATCTAATTATCCAATTATCATTTCAACTCCAATTATCCAATATTATCATTTCAATATGTACCCAATTTAAAAACTGATGCATGGTCTAGTCCAGCCTTTTTGCAGTGTCTCTGAACTCGGGGTGCGTTTCCCCTTTGGAGCACACGCCTCGATCTAGACTCTCCTGGGTCTAGGTGCACAAGCTGCATCCCCTGCAGAGGCAGCCTGGCCGGGATGTGCCCGGGGTCTCGGGAGAGAGAGAGCTGCCCAGCAGCCCCTGGCAGCCAACCCCCCCGGTCGCAGCCCCTGGCAGCCAACCCCCCCGGTCAGCAGCACTGGACTTTGATTCTGATACTAGGGGTGATTTCCCTGGAAGATGCTTGGGAGATGTGGGCGCCCCATTAGGAAGCAGGCGGATTTGTCCTCCCTTCCAGGAGACCAGCCCTGCCCCGGGAAGCCCCACCAGGACACAGAAAGCAGAGTGGATGGGGGCATCCTGGAAAGGAGGGGGGACTTGCTGAGACCACAGGAACCAACTCACAGGAAATGGCAACTGCATTTCATCCCACTGACGTCAAAGCCAGAACTTCCCTGGCAAAAAGGGAAGGCTTCAACTTTAGAAAGTAAACATTTATTAGTTCAACCACTATCAGACTGTATCCACGTGTGCCCTACAGGAGAGATTCAGACCCAATGAGACTGGTACCTGCCCTTGAGAAGTTCCCATTCTACTTGGGGGACAGCTGTGTATGCAGAGGAATAATTAAGGACTCTGTGAGGTGGGTGTTGAGGATAAAGTAGGAGTTCACAAAAGGAATGTTGGGCAGTAAGTCTTTCCAGGAAGCAGGATCAACTTGCAACTTCAAGGGCATTGAAAGGACAGAACATTTTGGACAAGTGGACATAAGCGTTCCTGGGAGGCAGGAAGGAAGGGCTGGAGGGAGAAGGCACCTAAGAATTAATGCCTTCAAACTGTGGTGTTGGAGAAGACTCTTGAAAGTCCCTTGGACTGCAAGGAAATACAACCAGGCCATCCTAAAGGAAATCAGTCGTGAATATTTATTGGAATGACCGATGCTGAAGCTGAACAAACTCCGGGAGATGGTGAAGAACAGGAAAACCTGGCATGCTGCAGTCCATGGGTTCACAAAGAGAATGACATGACTGAGCAACTGGACAACCTTCCATAGATCTGAGGTTTTATGTAGGATTGCCCTGCACTCCTTTATGGGGCTACACTCCAGCCTACTTTGCAGATAGTCAAGGCCAGGTGACTGGGTTCTGGCCAATAAAGTGGTAACAGGAGTGTAGTGTAGGATTATGGAAAGTCCCTTTCTTCTGGGAAAGTTAATGTGATGGGTGGAGCACCAGCAGCCATATTGGACCCTGAGGCAAATATAAGGATCAGCATCTTTTCCTGCTCCCAGTGCATGCATTTCTGCCGACTGTATCTCTAGGTCTAAAATTGCTGAGTCATGGGCTGGCCTTAACTGTAGCCTTTGTAGGCTTTATTATTTATTTTTAAGGTCTTTGTCCCAATTTGCAATCTCGTTGATCCTGTAGGAAAGGTCTCTTTGCTGCTTAGCTTTACTCAGCATTTTCTGTCTTTCTCATTTCAGCACCTGCTGGACATTTCCTGTGGCTGAGAACTTTTCGAGTGGTCATCAGCCATCAGTCCCCACTTCTACCTTATGCCGGGGGCCCATCCACATCCAGACCTGACTGATCTGTCCTCTCTTCCTGCCTCAGCTGCCCATTCCTCTGTCCAGCCACTCGGCTTTTGTCCATTAAATTATTTGTGTAACTTTTTCATGAGTCATAACACCCCTGAGGCAAGTTGCCTGTGCTGGCAGTTCATTTATGAGAGTTGACTAGAGTTTATAAGAGTTGTGCCGATTTCATGTGTATTTTGGAATGATTTTGAACCATTTTGTAGAATCTCATCTCCAAATAAGCCACATGAAATTTTGAACGAGACCATGTTGGATGTGTTTTATACACTTTAATGAAATCTTTAAAAAACCTTCAAAAGATCTTGTGTGTTCTTTGTTGGACTAGTTTATCTAAAATGGGTTGTCATTTTAGTAAATTATACTTCTTTTTAGGATCAACACTGTAGTTGGCTATTGCTCCCACTGAGGTCCACGGCTAAGTGACGCTAAGTTGACCTTGCATCTGAGAAGCCTTCCAAGTCCTTTGATTAGTGCCAGGCTTTCATCTCTGTTTCTGTTTGGATTTCTATGTATATGATCATCTCTTTATAAGAAGCACGTTACTTCACACCCATCTGTCCACGGCTAAGTTCTCTGATGCCACAAGCAGTGGTTATGCTAATGAGCAAACTTTCTCTTTAGTCTGATTTAACTGGAAATCCATTTTCAATTTCTTTTAAGCATAGTATTTACCATAGGTTTTTATTATACGGTCTTAACCAAGAGAATTCCCTTTAGTTACTGATCTTCTGATAGATTTAGTTTTTCTGATAATCTTCCGATAGATTTTTTTTTTTTTAATCTGAGCAGTGTTGGGTTTTCTTACCCTAAACATTTTTCTACATCTCTCCTTGTAGTCACATAAATCTTACCTTTTAATCCATTTAATTGTGGAATCTCATGGTTAGATTTTCTAGTCTTGAGACATGCTCACATTCAAGGGAAAATCATAATCATATTGGATAGTTTTTTCCAACATGGACATGAATTTCAGTAACAACTTGTTTATGACTTTTGCATCTATGGTTATAAATAAAACAGGCTTAAAATTGTATTACCTCACAATGCAATTGTCCAGTCTGGAAACCAAGTGAAGCTCCAAAGCTGGTTATTAGCTTATTTTCCTGGGAAGGGTGATGATGCCCTTCACCGCGGCTGTTACCACTGACTGCCACGCAGGCCTGGAGCCTCCCCTTGGAGTGACTTTAGTGACCCCTCTCCTAGTCAAATCTTCCTTTCTCCTTGTTCAAGTTTGGCATTTTCAGATTTTCCAAAAATATATATATTTTGTCTATGTTTTCCAATTCATTAACACAGAGCTTTTTGGAGAAATAGCATGTTACCTGCTTTGTGCTTTTTTTTTTTTTTTTTTTGAGAATTTAAAATATTTTAATACAGTTCAAATCAGTGAGCATGGTTCATTTCAGCTCCTTCTCTGCCAAACCGGGCGGCAGGGACCGCGTCCACGTCTCTGCCTTCTCTTTGTCTGTGATGACCAAGGTGTAAAGGCATCTGCTGCATCGAGCTTTAAACTTCACATCATCCTTACTTTTCTTGATCTTGACAGATCTGGCATGCTTTCGCCCGGCTGTGAGCAGAAGGCTCTTGATTTCCTCAGTTTTGCGTGGCGTGGTGACAAGGTGCGGCGAGCAGGAACTTCAAGCAGCGAGACGCGAGAACGGAAAAGCTCCTTGTGATGTTCGTAGTCACCGCCTCTTCTTCTGAATTTTGTTGCTTCTCTCCTTTTCTCACCGTAGTCTTGACCAAAGTTTCCTGCTTTATAAGTACCTGCAGACGTCCAGCCTTTGCTTTTTCCTCTTACTGGGCTCAGTGCTGCTGCTGGCTGGGCTTTGTCTTATTATTCCCTTCTTTCCTTTAAGGCAAAGGAAGGGAGGGACACTTGCTTTGTTTTCTCCTAACCTCCTGACTTGAAGACTTAGCTTCTGTTCCCCCGGTCTGCATATTAACTTACTTGTTTTAATTTTATTTGTTTATTTTTGGCTGAGCTGGGTCTTTGTTGCTGCCCTGGTCCTTTCTCGAGTTACGGCGAGCAGGGGCCGCTCTCGAGTCGCAGCGAGTGGGCATCTCACTGCGGGGCGTCTCTTGCTGAGGAGCACGGCTCTAGGGCACCGGGCTCGTCGTTTCAGCCCCCAGGCTCCAGAACGCAGGTCGTACTTGTGTCCACGGGCTCAGCTGCTCCACAGCACGTGGGATCCTCCTGAATCGGGGGCTGAACCTGTGTCTCCTGCACTGGCAGGCAGATTCTTCATCACAGAGCCACCAGGAAGCCCCTTGATAACTATATTTAAAATCAAATTCCTAATTATGCTTTAGCCCTGCCCCAGAAGGGAATGCAAAGTTTCATTAGAAATTCTTTGTAATTTCAACCTGATCGTGTTTTTACCCACATTTACTGAGTTCCATGGAGAAAGAAATGGCACCCCACTCCAGTGTTCTTGCCTGGAGAATCCCGTGGACAGAGGAACCCGGAGGGCTACAGTCTGTGGGGTCGCAAGACTCAGACACAGCTTTGTGACTAAAAACTACCACTACTAAAATTCACATTGGAGAAAGAGCTCACAACCCCGTCAGTCTTCTCGGCTGGAGAGTTCCATGGACAGAGGAGCCTGACGAGCTGCAGTCCATGGGGCCGCAGAGAGCCGGAAACAGCTGAGTGACTGACACACACACACACACTCACACACACTCACATACTATCACACACTCACACACTCACACTCACACACACTCACACACTCACACACACTCACGTACTCTCACACACTCACACACTCACACTCACATACTCTCACACACACACTCACACACTCACACACACTCTCACACTCACATACTCTCACACACTCACACACTCACTCACACTCACACACACACGTACTCTCTCACACACACACTCACACACACTTACTCTCACACACTCACATACTCACACTCACAATCACACTCACACACACACACACTCACACTCTCACACACTCTCTTACACATTCACACTCACACACACTCACGCACACACACTCACACACACACACACACACACTCACACTGACACACACTCACACACACACACACAGAGTTCCATGTTGTTTAGGTTTCAATGATACTTCAAAATCAATAGTTTCTGATTTTATTATTCTTTGGCCAAAAGGATAATCTGCACAGTACGGGTTCTTCGGCATCTGGGCAGTTCTGTGGTCTGATCGTTGCTAATGCTTGCACACGTGCTGTTTCTGGTGTGTCCAGAGGGATCTGTCGTCTGCGTGTCTTGGTGTAAAATGGTACATGTGTCTTCCACTGTGCACCCTGTAACTGGATCATTTAAATCCTCTGTGTACTCAGTAGTGTCTTTCTACTGGTTGTATCAATTACTGGGCCAGTCCCTTGTCGTTTATGGATTCTGAGTCTCCTATTCTGTTCTGTGTGGTCACAAACGTGGCCCTGCTGTGAAGACCATGTCCAGCTTTCACGTGTTCTGTTTCTCTGTGAAATCACTTTCACCGCTTACTGTATTATATTGAAAATGCTCCACACTTAGTGAAAGGTTGCAAGAACAGTACAATCAATACACATACACCATTTACCTGGATTTGCCAGGGGCTGCGTTGCTGTTATCTCGTTGTAGTGAACTCTGCTGCAGTTACTGTTTTTATTATTAATACGGCTTTTAAGGCCAGTATCGGGACCATAATTTTTCACCTGAAATGCCCCAGTGATGTCGCTGGAGGAGGACCTCTGTCACCGACACAGCTCTGTCACACCACGACAGCCCACAGTCGGCCTGCACTGACTCTTGGCACCTGTGGGCTCTGCCTGGCACAGTCTGCCTGGGAGCTCGCGCTCACGTGAGTGACTGCTGGACGATGGAGCTAATAATGTGTCACCTGGACCGGTGCGATCAGGCTTCCTGGGGCCAGTTCCCTGAACACACACTCAGCTGCTCACAGACACACACCCACCTGCATGCAGATCCACAGACACACACACCTGCACACATCTGTACACGGTGACACACACCTGCACACAGACACACTCACCTGCAGACAGGTACACACGTCTGCACAGATTCACACAAAACCTGCACCGACAGCATGTCTCTCACAGACACACACACACACACACGTACGCACCCTCCATCCGCAAACACTGTCCAGGGAGACGTGCGGATGGGCACGGACCCTGACCCAGCATGTTCCCCGCTGATGCCAGCTCCGCCTTGCGCTTCTTTCGGGCTCTGCCTGCTCCCGGCCCCCCTCTGGGGAAGGGACAGGAGGAGGAAGGATTGTAAGGAGCCCATCACTTACTTATCCTCTGCTGTCAACCCTTCATCCCAGCAAGGGTGCTCCAAGGATCAACTTACGGGAAACTTCAGCTCCCACCCCCTGAGCACCTGCCTGCCTGGAGCATTGCTGGGGAGCCAGCTGAGCCGCCTGCCGCCGCCCCCACCAGAGCAAGCTCCCTTGCCAAAGCTGGGGGTGACACACCCCCAGAGCGGGGCCTCGGGGCTCCCATCCGCGCTCCTGTTCCTCCACCAGCCGTCACGGAGAAGGGGCAGGTGGAGAAGGTGCTCAGCCAAGACCTGCTTCCAGAGATTCAGCCTTGGGACACTGCAGCAGCTCTGCTGGTTTTAAACATTTCATTTGCAAATAACTCTGCATTTAATTATGCCAGATTAAAGATACATACTTTGCAGATTTACAGAGTCATTGTCAATGCTGCGGAAACCACACTCAGAATCAAACCCACGTTGGCATTCTCAGCCTGGAGATTCACGTACAAACACCAGGAGCTTATTTGATCATCTCAGCCTGGAAATGTAGCTGGTGGTCTCGGGGACCAGCTGGCATGGCTGGCTGGGGGGACAGGAGCCCAGTGTGTGTCCCCTCCTGGCTCCCTGGGCTGGGTCCCTGCTGCGGCTTCGCCCCTGCTGGCAACTCGCTTCACTGCCTCCTGGGCGGGGAGAGGCTGGGGATGGTGCACCCACCTGCCCTGCCAGTCTCCCTCCTCCTCCTCCCCTTCATCCTCTTTTTTGTAATTAAGACTTTACTTTTTAGAGCAATTTTAGGTTTAAGACAAAATCGAGTGGAAGGTGCACACAATTCCCATGTACGCCTCCACCTGCATGCCCAGCCTCCCCCACTATCCCACTAACATCCGCCTCCAGATGGGATATTTCTTACAACTGGTGAGCCTCCACTGACATGTCTTCATCACCCAAAGCCCATGGCTTACATCACAGTTCACTCCTGGTGTTGGACGTCCTGTGGATTTGGACGAATGCATACCGACATTATGCAGAACTGTAACCTACAAGCAGTCTCCTTGCTCTAAACCCTCCCTTCCTCTCTAATGCTGGTCCAGGAGCAAGCTGGGGGTCCTGGGAGGAGAAGGAGTGTGTGTCCCGACCCCTTCCAGGAAGGGATCCGCTTTCCGAGGGGGTTGCTGCATGGAGAGTCAGTGTCTTCTCTGCTTTGCAGACGACGAGACTGGGGGTCAGAGTGGAGCCTGGACTTGGTCTGGCAGCTCTTCTGTCCAGGTTGGTTCAAGCCTACCTGTGGTTTCAGACCGTGAATTTTAAATCACTGTAATTAGGCCCAAACATACCTTTATTAATCAAAATAGGAACCATTATAATCAACACATTCTTGCCAAGAAGAAGTAAGTTTGTTTATTCCTGTAGTGTACAAATCCGTGCCTGGAGACCTGATGAACTCTAGGAAAGCATCGTCTGCCTCCTGCTGGTCGCGGAAGTGTTTTCCCTGCAAAAAGTGGTCGCGGTGCTTGAAGAAGTGGTAGTCGGTTGGCGGGAGGTCATGTGAATATGGTGGATGAGGCAGAACTTCGCAGCCCAATTCGCTCAGCTTCTGAAGCGTTGGCTGTGCCACGTGGGGCAGGCAGTCGTGGGAAAGGACTGCGCCCCGCTGCTGACGAATGCCTGTTGCAGGCATCGCAGGTTTCAGTGCATCTCATTGGTTTACTGAGCGCACTTCTCAGATGTAATGTTTCCCTGGGATTCAGAGAGCTGTAGGGGATCAGATGGGCAGCAGACCACCAAACGGTGACCATGACCTTTTTTGGTGCAAGTTTGGCTTTGGGAAGCGCTTTGGAGCTTCTTCTCCATCCAACCGCTGAGCTGGTTGCCACCAGTTGCCATAAAATCCACATTTTGTTGCACATCAGGATCCAATTGAGCAATGTTTTTTGGTGTTTTGTAGAGTAAGAGAAGACGATACTTCAAAACGATGATGTCACACCAGGATCCGATCGAGCAATGTTTTTCTGGTGTTTTGTAGAGTAAGAGAAGACGACACTTCAAAACAATGATGTTTTGGTTTTTGGTCGGCTCACGAGGCACCCACTTTGCTTCCTCACCTTTTCAACGTGCTTCGAATGCCCGGAGACCAGAGTGGCCAGCTTCTCGTGCAGTTGTAGGAGGATCAGCCTCGACGTTGGCTCTCAGTCGGCCGTTGTCCGCTTCCGACGGCCAGCCACCGCGCTCCTTGCCAAGACTCTCATCTCCTTCGCCAAACTTCCTGACACACCCCTGCACTGGCAGCTCCTGGGCCAAGCGCGTTGCTGATGTTGCGAGTTCTCTCTGCTGCTCTACAACCCATTTTGAACCTGAATAAGAAAATTGCTCAAATTTGCTTTTGGTCTAACATCTTTTCCATGGTCTAAAATAAATATACACAGTAAGTAATAAGTCACTAGCAAAAAAGCATAAGGCGAGAAATGTGTATTCAAATGATGTATAACGTGACCGCATTTATTTAAGAAGCCCCACGGGCTCCAGCTCCGTCTGGAAGGCCCCGAGGAGCGGGGGCGGGACTCGGGGGCGGGGCGGCGCGGGGCGGGGCGGGGCGGGGCGCCTGCCCGTCTCTGCCTCCTTTCTCAGGATGTGTCCTCGTTCCCACCGGGCGCCACCGCCCCTAGTGCTCGTGGGGCCCGGAAGGGTCTCACCTTCTCTCTGCCTCCTCACGCCTGCCAAGCCCTGGGCCCTTGTCCCCTGTGTTCAGAACGCTGGTCCTGCACCCAGACACGGATGAGCTCGGGTCCAGCCCCTCCATCTCCTGGCTGCACAAGCTCGAGCAGCAGTCAAGCATCTGTGAGTGCGGGCTGTTCCTCAGGACAGTGGAGGCAGGGTGAGGACAGGGTCAGGATGAGGGAGATGGGAGGGGGCTTCTGTGGGTCGGCCCAGGTCCCAGGCCAGCAGCACACACCTGCTCAGTGGGGGTTATCGGCCTCCCCACTCCCCAAACCGACCGCGGTGTCCCCTGCTGCCTCTGTAAGCCATAGATTTTACAGATTCTTAAAAGTTAAGGTTTTATAATGTATTGTAAGGTAAGGGATTCTGTCTTACGCTTCTCAACAATCTTCTAGCAAAGGGTGATGATCATTTATTTCCTATCCTCCATCTTCCATCCATCCGTCCATCTGCCTATCCATTCACCCATCTATCCACCCACCCATCCATCCATCCATCATCCATCCATCCAGCCAGCCATTCACCCAACCATCCACCTGTCCACCCATCCTCCCACTCATCCATCCATCAGTCCACCCACACATCCACTTGTCCATCCACTCATCCATCATCTATCCATCCATCCACCAATTCACCCATACACCCGTCCATCCTCCCATCCATCCACTCATCCATTCATCAACCCATCCATCCATTATCCATCATCTCTTCATCCATCCAATCATCCATCCATCTATCCACCCATCCATCCCTCCACCCACACATCCACTTATCCATCCACTCATCCATCATCTCTCCATCCATCCTCCCATCCATCCACTCATTCATTCATCAACCCATCCATCCACTCGTCCATCTTCTATCCACCCACTCATCCATCCATTCACTCATCCATCCACCTACCCATCCACTCATCCATCTTCTGTCCACTCACCTGTCCATCCACTCATCTGTCATCTGTCCATCCTTCCTTCTACCAACTCACCCCTCCCTCTTCCAGCACTGACTCTACTGAAGGGACATCTGCATGTCCGCGCAGCCCCCATGCCAGTCAGAGGAAGCCTCTGTGTGTGTAAGGCCTTCCTCTCCCCATCCAGGCACGTGCTCTAATGATGAAGCCCCCTCCAGCCTCCTCTAAGGCTGAACCAGCACTCTGGCCAGCAGGACGGCTCTCAGCTGTGGCTGCTCCTGAAGCCCCATGCGTGTGGGAAGGAGGTGGACACCCAGGCTCCACCTGCCCGTCCTGACATCAGTCAGTGGTGATGTCAGTCACAGCCCTTGGGGGATCCTGCCACGTAGCCAGTGGGAGGACCACTGACCCAAGGAGGACCGGGGACTCTGCGCTGAGGTCATCTAGAGCAGGTCCGGCTGGCGCCTGAGCGTCCACTCAGCACAGCAAACATGGCCCCCAGAGGCCTGCTTCTGTTCTCAGCCTGTCCGGATTTAAGGCCCCATGTGGGGGCAGCCCAGTGAGTGGGGTGGGAATCAGCAATTGCCCGGTGAATGAATACATACGATGGATGTGTTTCCCTCCCCCTCTTGCCCTGCCCGCCCCCGGGAGCTGTTGTCGTTGGCACGGTGAATGGTGCTGGCAGTACCGAGTGAATGATACGGTGCTGGCCCTGAGGGAAGCAGGACATCCCGCCTGCCGCTGGAGTCAGGGAGCCGCGACTCGACTCCGGGAAGGTGACCGCTCCCGGCCGGCCTGCCAGCCCCGAGGCCTCATTTCCACGCGCTGATCCCATAAGCAAATAGTTTGCTTGCTTTCATTGAGGGTAATTTTTCACACTTCACAGTAGCTGCTCAGTTTGCCTCCAGATTCTGCTGACTCTACGAGGAATTTGCACAATGAAATAATGGAAAAAACTACAATAACCAGCGAAGCCAAACCAAAAACCTCATTCAATCAAGCTCTTGGAGCAGAGCGGGCTAATGGGCCCTGGTCAGTCTCTCCCCCGATGCCCCCAGCTGTGGTTTGCGCCCCGTGGAGGCCACGGACTGCCCGTGCCTCCCCTTCCCGTTGCAGACTCTGCACCGCTGTCTTTACACCCCGCTCCTTTGCGGGTCTGGCTTTGACACCGCTTGTGCTTCTGAGCCTTGAGGCTAGATATCCTGTGCAGCGGGGCCTCTGATCCAGGTTGAGGAGTGCAGACCTGCCAGGGAGGAGGCATGGGGCAGCCGGTGCAGCGGCAGGCATGGCCGCAGGGAGCTCTGAGACGAGAGAAAAGATCTGGGGGCTCAGGCGGTTTTCTGGGGTGAGGGGTGGCCTCCATTGTTGGGACAGAGAGGGAAGGGGATAAAGGAAAGGGCATTTTCTACTCTCAAAACAGAGGCTGGGCGCACATCTGCTTGTAGGGGCCCACACCTGCTGGTAAGGTGGGCTCGGTGGTGGCCCCAGAAGATATGCCCAGGTCCTAGCCCTCGAGAACGTTGAATGTGATGTGATTTGGGTAAAGGGTCTTCACAGGTGTAATTAAGCATCAGGCTGAGATCACCCGGGATTTAGGGTAGGCCCTAAATCCAATGAGAGGCGTCTTTATAAGGGGCAAAAAAGGGAGATTTTGAGACTCAGACACGCAGCAGGGAGGGGGCCACATGAAGGCAGAGGAAGAGACAGGTGAGGCGGCTCAAGTCCGGGGCCCCTGGAGCCACCAGCAGCCTCGAGAGAACCCGGTGAGAAACGGAGCATTTCCGTCATATCAGTAAACAGGATGTCACGGTCATCGGTGATTCCTGCCCTTCAGGGCGCTCAGGAAGGAGAAAGTTACCTGTGCTCTAACAGCCACGGGTTGGCACCCACTCCTTACGGTGAGCCCAAGGGTGCCTGGGATGTGAACAAACCCAGGATGCTGGCTCCGAGAGCGGAGGTGCGTGGGAAAGCGCTGGTTTCAGGGCGCCCAGACCCTTGTTTCCCCCATTCAAAGAGAAGGGCTACACTCCTTAACTTGAAGTTCGTGGTTTCCTGTAACTAACAGTAATCCCTCGATGTTCAGACTACCTGCCCTCTGTGTATAACTTCTGTGTGACCCACTCTTCCCCCGCCACCCCCCAGTCTCCTAAGAGCAACTTCTCAAGCTTACTTTGAGATTACTCTCCGGGCTTGAGTCCAAAAATTCCCACCAAATAAAACACAACTCTCAACCTTCAGGTTGTGACTGTTGTTTAAATCAACAAGGAAGGGTCCTGGCCCAGGGCCAGGAGGGAGCACGGCCCTGTGGGCACATTGCTTCCAGACTCTGGACCCCTGACCGTGAGAGGATGGACCCCGAAAGCCCCCATTTCACGGACATTTGTGTGTCAGCTGGAGGAGCTCCGACACGGAAGCTCAGTCATCACCAGGCGTGGGCTCCCCGCCCCACAGGCGTCACCTCGGGTCAGCCTGAGTTGTCCCCCTGCCCGAGAGCTACGCTGAGACTTAGAATCGCCAAGGCCCAAGGCCAGGTGGGAAGGAAGGATGTGCAGCCCTTAGGCTCCCGTTTATGGAGTGTTCACTTACCAAGCTGGAGCGCTGAGTGGGTCCCGTGTTGTCCTTGAGATGATCTACCCAAGGTCACAGGCAGGGGCGGGGCCAGCAGTGGGGGCGGAGCTGAGCGTGGCCGGAGCCCCACGAGCACGGGGCGGTGAGGAGGACACAGGAGCGCTGAAGGCCCCTGGGGGGAGTGCAGGGGCTGATCTGGTGGGGGGACGAGTGGTGGAGGGAGGACAGGGCAGCCGGGTGGGGCAGTCCTCCTCTGCTGTGGGGGCTCTGAAGGTGGTCCCTGCGGAGCAGTGGGTCAGGACGGGGAAGGGCGTGGGCTGCGGGCCCCCAGGCTCAACTTTGTCACCTGGGCAGAGCCAGACACAGTATCATGGGGATCCTGCTGATTGCTTTTTAAATGTGTGTTCAACATGTACTAATTGGGTGTGGGAACAGCCATCAATCTAATAATAACCATTATGTAATTTTCTCTTTTGTTCAAAGTCAAGAATTTTTTTTTTAGATTTCACATGACCAGAAGTGCCAATATTTTCCCATTTCGTGGCTCTCTTTGATTCCGCTGTTCCCATGACTCCGCGTGGGTGGTCACCACCCCCCACAGGTGCACGGACACACGTACACCCTGGGAACTGTCTCATTTGTATCTGAAAGTTCTCTCCTCTTGTCCAGTTCTTGTATCTGCAAGGTTTTTTTTTTTTTCTTTGTCATTTTAGGAAAAGTTTATGATCCTTCAGCTTCCCTGGTGGCTCAGCTGGTAAAGAACCTACCTGCCAATGCAGGAGAGCCAGGAGACGTGGGTCTGATCTCTGAGTCGGGAAGACCCCCCTGGAGGAGGAAATGGCAACACACTCCAGTATCTTGCTGGAGAATCCCATGGACAGAGGGGCCTGGCAGGCTACAGTTCATGGGGTCACAAATCCCGTGGGCACAGGAACCAGGTGGGCGCAGTCCGTGGGGTCACAGAGAGTCAGGACACGACCGAGGGGTTAAGCACACGTGACCCTTCATTTGCTCTGCTCACTTTCTCTCGAGTGGTGTCTTAGGAGGCATAGCGATGGTTCTGACATGGATGCAGAGGAGCCTCTTTCTCCTGATAAAACCATGATGACTAGAAGGCTCCCCAAGTGCCCATGGGCTCCCACACCCCCAGGGCACTGGGGCGCGGGGCCAATTCTTACCAAATGAAGGGCATCAGAAGGACAGGGCACTCTGGCCCAAGCTAGTTGTGCTCTGGTTCCTACAGTCTCTCCCCAGCTGTGCCCTGAGCTGGGCTGGAACGAAGGGCTCTGAGACCCTGGGGTGTGAAGGAGGAGCAGCTGGTTCCTGCATCACCACCGGGAGGAAACATGCCCAGGGTAGTCAGCTGACTTTCCTCAGGGCCGAAGGGCTGGGGTCACTAAACTTCTTAAGAGGAAAGAGCAGGGACTGGTGAAAATGGTTTTGCACTCCCACCTGAGGGTGCTGTCTGCACCGACGCTGGTACATGTCAGCATGGAAACCTGAGTTCCCACCAACTTGTTAGGGATCCATGTTCCTTCAACCTATATGACTTATACCATCTAAATAGGGGTAACAAATAGCCCTCACTAAGCAGTTAGAAGGTAGGAAGTGATGGGCTGGTGGGGTGACTGCCATCTCAACAGGTAGCTTCTGACTCTGGGCCCGGAGTGGCTACTCTGGCTCCTGCCATCATAACTGCAATTCATTTGACTGGAAGGATGAACAGGGCAAAGGGACTACATGCCCACTGTTTTGAAGATCATCGCCCCAAAGGGGTGTGCATCCCTTCTGCTCATGGGGGCCCAGACAGTTGCATGGCCACACCTGGGTCATCCCTTCTAGGCAGCCGTGTGCCCAGGTAAACTTGGGAGCATCCACTAGATGGAGGGGAAGTGGGAGACTGTGGGTTGGTGGTGAGCCAGCAGCCACTGCTCTGTGTTCCCCCTCCATGGGCATGGGTGGTCTGTCCTGGGGAGCTGGAGGGCAGGGTGAGCACCAGGGTGAACTTGTTTGCACGTCTCAGTGTGGGCATTATTTCCAGGGGCCAGCCTGTAAGTGGGGGGGACACGGAGTGGCTTTGGTTGGTCCTCTCCTGCTGCCCCTGCGTCTC